>NC_012878.2:22811362-22882346 GCF_000003195.3 Sorghum bicolor | reverse complement strand
TCCTTAGCGAGATTTTTTATGGAAGTGAGTATTAGATGATTTGTAGATAACTATCATATCTTGTTGCTGTTAAAATTTCATAGCCATTGGCCTTATGGTTTACAAATGGCAACTGTTTTGGTGGTGAGTGTTACATGAAAAAGTGTCTTCCAGCAAATGCGCGCCACTTTGCATGTCCGGTAGCCAATTGTCCTGAACTAAACGCAACCCTGCAACCGTAGATGAATGTGCACAAGAGCCGTGGATACCAATTGAAACGTTCTAGCAAACTCAAACCATGGCAAATACTTCTCTTATGCAAAACATGTGAGTAAGAAAAAACAGATACGACATGGTACTGCAAGACTCTAATTCTTGCTCATACTCTAATATTTCAATGGCAAATAGAGACTACTGACTACCATAATTTCTATTCCATTTGCTCACAGGATATACATATTTATTTTTCACTATGCATTTGCTCAGTATAAATCCTTACACTCAGACGTACTTCACACAAACCATTATGCGACCCATGTAATCTTTTTTCTCCACTTACAGATAACCACATGTTTTTAGTCGCCTAACTCACCTCATTTTAGGGTTGTGCCTGGCCGTGGATGGCTGCTAGCGGCCGGGGCTGACTGCTGCTAGCCGAGGAATTTAACCGGTGGTGGATCGCAGGAAACGAAGCAGGAATCACAGGTATGCACGCCAACAAATTTAACCGGTGTTGGATTACAGAGGGGCGTGGTGATCCTTGATGGCTTCAAGGGCGAGGTGCAAGTTCGGGTGAGGGCGAGAGAGAGGTGCGACGTCGGGCGAGGGCGACGTCCCAGGACGGTCGAGGGAGAGGATGGTCAAGGGCGAGGACGGGCGATGGCGATGTCACAGGATGAGGATGGTCGAAGGTGAGGACCGACGAGGGCGACGTTCCAGGATTCGGCAATTAATTTTCTTTCCTTTAGATGAGGGACCGTCCGTGCGTTTAGGCCTTGTTCAGTTCGCAAAAAGTTGTGAAAAACGGCACTGTAGCACTTTCGTTTTTATTTGACAAACATTGTCCAATTATAGAGTAACTAGGCTCAAAAGATTCATCTCGCGGTTTACAGATGAACTGTGCAAATAGTTTTTGTTTTTATGTATATTTAATGCTCCATGCATGTGCCGTAAGATTCGATGTGACGGGGAATCTTGAAAAATTTTGCGAACTAAACAAGGCCTTAGTTTTCTTTCCTTTACGATGGAACTAGATTTTTGTGTCGTACATAAAATTTTATATCATGAATCCCTTCTATTTCTTTATTTTATTTCACACCCTTCCACATTTGGTGGTCTTACTTTTGTTCTTTTTTAGTTGTAAGAGATATACTCTTATAAAGTTAAATTTCACTAGATGATTTTTCTTTTCATGTAAGGTATCCATATCATTCTCCACTAAGTGATCCATTAGATGTTCTATCTTTTCACGCAAAGTGTCCACACACATTCTCCACTAAGTCTATATATCATTCTTTATTAATTAAAAAAAATGTCCACCTTGTCTCTATAATGTGTAATACTTTTAATCTTTAATCTATTAACATACAACTGTACAAGTCATCTACATATGCTATTTATTTCATCACCTATTCATCTATAATGTAATCAAATATTATATTAATTTTTCTTCTATTACCTTACCGATTTCTTACCAAGTGAAATTCATATATATACATATAGTATACAAAATACCATACAGTTATGTTATACATATAATAGATTTATTTTTAAGAAAATTTCGTAGCAATGCGCGGGGTATGCTTCTAGTTAATAATAACACTGACCTCACTAGATGAATTCTCTCTTCATGCAAGGTGTCCACATCATTCTCCACTAAGTGATCCACTAAGTTTTCTATCTCTTCATACAAGGTGTCCACATCATTCTCCACTAAGTCTGTCATCTCATATTAATTACAAAAAATATCCATGTCATCTATATCATTTGAAATAATTTAATATTTAATCTATTAACATACAATTTCATCTATATATATTATTTGTTTTATCACCTATTCCTCTATAATGTAACCAAATATTCTATTATTTTTCTTCTATTAGCTTAGCAGTTGTTTACCAAATCTAATACAATAAAATAACATGAAAGTCAAATTCATATATATGTATACATAATATATCGAATATCATGCAAATAGTAATGCTATGTATACAATAATTTATTTTTAAGAAAATACCGCAGCAACGCGCGGGGAATTCACCTAGTTTAGATGTTTGTAAACACTAAACACACTCAGATGCGCCTAAGAAAAAATACAAGCAGCTTTGCTAATCTAGGACATAAAATGGGTTTGACATGTTCTGCAATAACAAACCCACAAATTGGACTAACCTCATTTCAATTTATTAATGAAAAATGTGAAAGAAAGAAAACATTAGATTAATGTAGAGTTGTCGGTGTAGATTTCAGTTGGACGGAGTTAAGGCTCAATAAGACTTGTCTTCAACCCCAGATGCGCCCTTCATCCCCAACCCTCGCATCCTCCCTCGTCACCCTAGCCAGCAGAAGCCACACAGCTAGCTAGGTCGCCCACCTCCCGCCCCTATCGTTTTTGCCCACCCTCTACAAACCCTAGGGTGCTGACGAGCTCCACCGTCCTTGCACTACACATGCCCTCGCCCCCACCACCAGAGGCCGGCGGCGAGCCACCTCACCATGCCACCCTCAACCCACCCTCACCTTTTGACCTTGCCCACCCTAATACTAGAGCAGGCCGCCGGTAAGCTTTACCCGTAGCCCTACTGCTAGCCCCGCCTAATGGGTTGTCCCCCACTGTCCCTCGGCGGCGCTCTCGTCACCTCGCTCGCTGCCCTTCAACCCGCCACCGCTGCTGTGTGGTGGTCAGCTCCTCCTAAACCCCCTTCTAAGGTCACTAGAGATGGAAACTCTAAGCTGAACCCTTACCACTGCTGGCTTCTTCCTCTTGGACATAGACATGGGGCACCGGCCTCGTGGGCATGGTGAGACGTGTGGGAGAGGAAGGCACGGGGTCACACTGTCGCTTGACGGGTTGTGTAGAAAGTTTTGTGGTTTTAGATCAGAAGATATGAGATTTTGTCCCAGCCATATTTCCATCTGAAAGCTAGTGTGACTCGTGACGGGTCGTGTAGAAACTTTTGTGGATACAGGCATTGTTTAGATACACTCAAAAACCCAAAACTTTACAAGATTCCCCATCACATTGATTCTTGCGGCACATGCATGGAACATTAAATATAGATAAAAAAGATAACTAATTGCACAGTTTACATGTAAATCACGAGACGAATCTTTTAAGTCTAATTGCTCCATGATTAGATAATGTTTGTCAAATAAAAACGAAAGTACTACAGTGTCAAAATCCAAAAAATTTTTGGATCTAAACAAGGCCATAGATGAGAAGATACTGAGATTTTGTCGCAGCTATGTTTCCATATAGATGAGAAGATACTCCTTGCCAGCAGGCAGCAGGTGAGCACATTGTGTTTCTCCAGAAAACTCCAATACCGCCGCAGCGCACTTGGTCAGTTGCCGAAGCCGTGCTGCTCCTCCTGCGGTCCAGCCTGCTACAGGTGCCGTGGGCGTGGGCGTGGGCGTGGGCGTGGACGCCGCCGCCTCCTCGCGCTCTCTGTGGCGCACATCAAATCCTCTCGGAGAAGAGAACAGCCAAACCAAGCATGTAAGAAAACACACGCCCCGGCGGTGTAGACGCCCACGCTAGTCACCGCAAACCTCCGCCTCTGCCTCTGCCTCCGCACCTCCTCCCTCTCGCCCGGCCGCGGCCATGGCGGCCACCACGTCCACGACGGCGGCCGTCTCCTTCTCCCTCCCCTCGCCCCCGCATCGCCGTGGGGCCCGGCGCCGCCGCGCGCCTTCCCTCCTCCATGCCGCCTCCACCACCGCAGCCCTCTCCCCCGACCTCTCCATCCAGCTCTCACCCCGCGACTCCCCGCCCGCGTCGACCAACGGCGCCGCCACCGCGCTTGGACCCCCCGTTGCCGCCTCCTTCGCCCGTGACCGCGCCGAGGACCTGCAGGCCGAGGCCCGCGCCATGGTTCGCGCCGCTGGCGCCACAGTCTACAGCCCCGAGCTCCTCGCCGCCCGCTACGGCTCCCGCCCCTTCAAGGCACGCGCCCCGGGCTCAGACCTCCACCAATTTCGTACTTGATATACTTCTGCTCCGCAACCTGGGTGCTCGGATTTTGATTCGTGCTGCCCTGACTGCTGCCGTGTAATCAATCAGGTGGCGCTGCGGGCAGCGGAGGTGCTGTCCAAGCTGGCGTCGTTCGGGGTGAAGGTCCTGCTGGACGAGCGGAAAGGGGAGTCGTCCTCGGAGAGGAGGCGCGCCAGGGCGGTGGAGCTGCGCACCATCCTCACCAGGCTCGGCCCAACCTTCGTCAAAATTGGGCAGGGCCTGTCCACGCGCCCTGACCTCTGCCCGGCCGAGTACCTCGAGGAGCTCGCCGAGCTGCAGGTGCGTCCATTTCCAATTCTTTGCCTGCTTGGCCTTTATGTGATTTATGATAGTTCCAGGATAGCACTATCAATGCATGGATTTGGCAGACCATCATTGTGCCAATAGAAATAGAGCATCACTACACCCAATTTCATATTGAATTGTGGTTCATTCAACATGCATATACTACTGCCCAGGGTTCCTCCCATTATGAGATGCTTTGCAGTTTCTAGAGGGGGTTGGGCCGTTGGTCACTATGAAACAGCAAATTAGTTTGGATGGATTCGGTTCCATCTTCTAGAGTTACCATTTGAGGATGCACTCCTCATTCTAGATTGGGAAGTCACTTCAAGTGCAAATTTTTGGTACCTCCAAAGTCCCTACTGCTGAGACTTTGCTTTCTTGCAGGATTCACTTCCCACATTTCCAGATGAAGAAGCATTTGCATGTATTGAGAGAGAGCTTGGCTTCGCGCTTGATTCAATCTACTCAACAATTTCACCTTCCCCCATTGCAGCTGCTAGTTTAGGTCAAGTTTATAAAGCACGGTTGAAATACTCTGGGAAGCTGGTAGCTGTGAAGGTGCAGAGGCCCGGTATTGAGGATGCCATTGGGCTTGATTTTTATCTACTTAGAGGACTTGGCTTTCTTATAAATAAGTATATTGACATTGTAACCAGCGATGTTGTTGCTCTAATGGATGAATTTGCTCGAAGAGTTTTCCAAGAGCTTAATTATGTTCAGGTACATTTTTCTTGTCCTTGCGTGAACTTATGTACATACATTCTGTTATTCTTCTCTTTCTGTCTGCAGGGTATACATCGACCGCTTTCCAATGTTTCATTTATGATGAAATAAGAATAAAATGGAACAAGAAATAATTGAAATTCTCAGTTCCTTCAACAGTAGATTGTTATAGTAGTTCTCCTTAGTTTGTCTAAATGTTATCTTTTATCCTTGAACATTAATAAGAATGCGGAATGCAGGAAGGCCAAAATGCAAGAAGGTTTAAAAAATTATATGCCGATAAGCAAGATGTATTAGTGCCTGATATATTTTGGGATTACACAAGTGCAAAGGTTCTAACAATGGAGTGGATTGAGGGTGTAAAATTAAACCAACAAGCAGTTATTGAAAGTCAAGGATTGAAGGTTCTGGATTTGGTCAACATTGGTATCCAATGTAGCTTGAGGCAGCTTCTGGAGTATGGTTACTTTCATGCTGATCCTCATCCTGGTAATATATTAGCAACACCTGAGGGGAAGCTGGCTTTTCTTGATTTTGGCATGATGAGTGAAACACCAGAGGATGCGAGGGTAGCCATTATAGGACATGTTGTCCACTTAGTCAACAGGGACTATGAAGCAATGGCTCGTGATTATTATGCACTAGATTTCTTGGAACCCGATGTAGATGTTTCCCCGATTGTGCCTGCTCTCAAGAATTTCTTTGATGATGCACTAAATGCAACAGTGAGTGAGCTCAACTTCAAGACAATAGTTGATGGCCTAGGTGCTGTTCTCTATCAGTACCCATTCAATGGTAAGCTTGGCATTGTACAAGTCTTAGTTCCTTGTCTTATTTTTCTCAGAGTGATATAACTTCTAAAGCTCTTGATTCAATTCCAGTACCAGCATACTATGCATTGATACTGCGGTCTCTCACCGTACTGGAAGGTTTAGCACTCTATGCTGACCCTGATTTTAAGGTGCTTGCTGCATCATATCCTTACTTTGCGAAAAGGCTACTCACTGATCCCAATCCATATCTCAGAGATGCTTTAATTGAGCTTCTATTCAAGGATGGAAGATTCAGGCAAGTACCTGCTCATCTGTATATATTTTAGTATTTCGACAGATTAAAGCACTACTCAGGATAGCATTGTTTAATATTTACATCTCTGCAGATGGAATAGGCTTGAAAATCTTCTTGTTCAAGGGCGCCAAGATAGAGAGTTTGCAGCCAAAGATGCACTGCAGCCTGTTCTAAAGCTTCTCCTTGGTCCTGATGGGGAGGAACTGCGTGTGTTAGTTGTGAAAGAGGCAGTTCGTGTAACAGAAGCCATCACTATTGGAACACTGATCGATTCATACAATGCTGCTCCAGCATTTTTGAAGCCACTAATTTCCAGTGGCAATCCGGCTGGACCCTTTAAGTTTAGTGAGGCTGAACAAGAACAGATGATGGACCTCCGAGACCAGGTTTTCAGAGTATGGGGTCTTCTGAGATCCTCAAATAACTTTGATCCGAGCCTTTTGCAACCAATCGTTCAGGTACACTGTTGCTAACTGTCTTGCTATACTCTTCAACTGCTACTGCGAATTGTGTGACTGATACAGAAAAGTGATTGTGATAATCAGGTGCTACAAGAACCAGAAGCCCGTGTCTTGGGTTCTCGTGTCGCAGGTGGTGTAACACAGCGCCTTGCAGCACGTCTGTTGCAACAGCTTCTCAGGACCCCACCTGCTCCTGGATCTCCTTAGCAGATATATGGATAGGCTCGTGAAGCATGTAAATTGACACGACACTTTTCACAGAAAATGAGAAGGAAGCACAACTCAGAATCAATTGGATCGTAGGAAATTTTCCTGATCCTTAGTCTTTTCTGTGGAAATAGAACTGATTGCTATGAAATTCCTGTGTTGCAAATAGGCCCCAAGTATATTATATATCTAGTTGCTTGGTCCTCAGTGGATAAAGACCCATACGACACGGCCGTGAATTGAGTACACTAGAACATCAGGCGCCTGCAATTATTTAAAACAGAAGCTATTATCCACGCCTAATGGACATGCATGGCTTTTATGGTCACGCTAAAAATCAAATACAAAACAAACTGTTGGCAATTTATCTTTATCATAAAAAGTAGCCCTAAACTTTGGACGGAACTTCAGAGCTCATTTTCTAACTTTTGTAAGAATGTTTGCTTGTAGGAATGTTAACATATCGAAGATGAAAGTTTGACTTTGTCAAGATTGATTCGACTGCGCTAGAAGATTTCATTTTAAAAACAAGAAAGACAAGAAGTTGGCTTCGCTTGCTGGTTGAAAGCGAAAGTCGGCTAAGTCAAGATTATAAGAGTTATTCAGGAACTAATTTTATAACTTTTGTAAGAAAGTTTGCTTGTAGGGAAGTTAACATATCGAAGATAAAAGTTTGACTTTGCCAAGATTGATTCGACTGCGCTAGAAGATTTCATCTTCACTTCCAGCAAATCAACAAACAAAACAAGAAAGACAAGAAGTTGGCTTCGCTCGTTGGTTGAAAGCGAAAGTCGGCTAAGTCAAGATTACAAGAGTTATCCAGGAACTCGGTACGCAAAACTAAAGAATTGAAGACTTGGATGTAGAAAAGACCACTTCACCCTTGCTTGTAAAAAGAACTACAACCATTTATGTTAAGGGCAAAATAGTCATTTAGTGTAAAATACGAAGGTCGGGGTCCTATAAATATCCCCATCGACATGTATAGTCAACTCAGAGAATGAATACAACTTTTGCTCCTATTCAACTTTTGATGCTTGTATGATTGTTTGATTTACTTAAAACTTTCACCCAACATCTGACGCCCACCGTTTGTGTGTGCTCGAAGACTCCCACGACCACATGAAGCCAATGGGAAGATCACGGAAGAAAGCTATCAATGGAGCAACAAAAGATGAACCACCAAGAGGAGAAGTTTGAAGCCTTGATAATGACTTACCTCAAAAACAAAATTCCTCAAAAATAAGTGAAGCCAAAGAACAAAGGCTCGAAGAACTCAAAGAACAAGTTTTAAGAAAACAAAAAGAACTTGAACAATGTCACACAAGAGCAAGAGAACAGTCTCTCAAGCAAAGAATAGAAGAAGCCGAAGCTATTCTTTGAGAACTAAATGAACAACTGCAAAGTGCAAGCCACAAAGTCATAAACATAGATGACCCAAATTCAGCAACCAAAGCTTCCCAAGAAAAGAACTTACAGAAATCATTCATATCAATTTACACAAGTTTTCCTCTCTCAATAAACTTCAACTAGCTCAATGGCCTCTGGGATACAAATTAAATATGATACCAGCATTTGATGGTCAATCAGATCCAAGAAAATTCCTGATGAGTTTTGAAGTTGCAGTAATTTCCAAAGGTGGAGACGAAACTTCACTAGCAAAATCACTTGCTATGGTAGTAAAAGGACTAGCACAACAATTGTATTCTTCACTCAAAGAAAAATCCATATATTCATGGGACCAACTAAAAGCAAATTTACTGGTTGACTTCCAAGGTTTCCAGCCATTTGGTCTAACAGATATAGACCTCTTCAATTGCAAACAACAAAAGAGCCCTTGAGTCAGTATTTCAAAAGATTTGTGCAAATCAAAGCTTTGATTCCAAATATTCTAATGGCTTTGATCACTAGAGTCAAGAACGGACCAGTGCAAAGAGATCTTCATAACCTTTTACTCACAAAAACTATGAAGGCCCTTGAGGATTTTTTGGAAAGCTTGTCGAGTCTGCTTTCCAATGCCTCAAGTCTCATCTCATTTGGACATCGCAAATCAAGAGTTATGCTTGAATTAGTCAAGACTGCTCAGAAGGTCAACAGTTTGTTGTGACAGAATGTTGGTACAACTTGCCGTACAAAACTGTACCAATCTACAACGTTTCGTGGTGCATGGCATACATTGCTGGAAAGCTCTTGGAGTCTAGTTTCACACCCAATAAACGGTTCGTCATTTGGACTTCCCAATAAGAATTTATGGTTAGTTTAGTGGAAATTGCTCTGGAGGCCAATAGTCACGCAAAGCCAGTTTGGAAATCCATTCCGAGGGGACCTTTCACATTGCCTTCCCTCAGAAACTCTGTTTTGTTTTCATACCTATCTAGGAAGGTTGTTCCTAGTATAAATATCCCCTACCTCTAAGCTATTAGCAACCTTTGATCATTTGATAAACTACATGATATTGCAGCCGCGCTGCTGAGTGCCTTACTCAACCTTTGTTCTTCCTTGTTCTTCTTGGACTTGTGAAGTGAATCCTCTTGGTTCCCCTACTTCGTGCTCTACGGCTTCCGTTCGGCTGCGGCGTATTGTGTGGATTAGTTCCAAATCGTGGTTTTGCGGTCGTTCGGAGATCGAGTAGAAGTCTTCATGGTTTCGGTGCCTCTCTCCCCGTCGCTTGGTCGCATCCAACCTTTGTTAAGTATAAAGCTAGTTACCCGCTGTTCGCAGCAAGTTATCATTGTTCTTTTGATCTACTGTCATGAAGATCGGGCCACCCTCGTACCAATTCATATCGGTAACCAATCAACTGGTATCAAAGCTTTCATTGTCACGGTAGGTCTCACAATAATCATCCACATATTTATGTTTAGTATATCTATCATTTGCTACTGATTTGTTCATCACCTATAGTCCACTGAAAAAGCCACAAAAAAATCCTAAAGCTCATTGACGGTATTTTTATCTTGTATTTTTGTGTTCATCAAGTTGCTAGTCACCATCTTTATATATTTTTTATCGTGTTTTATTTGATCCACACCCCTGTTAGTATAAAAAAAGAGTTAAAAAATTAGAGAAAAAAATCAGAGAAAAGAAAAGAAAGATCCAAAAGAAAAGTAAAAGAAGAGGAAAGGGGTAATATTGCGGTTTGCACACTGAATAACATATTCAGATTATTGGTGTTTTATATACCAGCGACATTACATCTTGTGAGCACATCAAACCACTTGATTTTCAGTACCGTAGCCTCCCTTGTTTAGCCACCTATAGCTCCACAAAAAACTGAAACCAGGACATTTGACTCGTAATCCTTGCGACCTCGGAATCACTTCTGTTGAGCTGCTACACTAGCACAGTTCACTTTCCTTGAGAACAGGAAAGAGCATTGGTAAGTAAGAGGTGAAATTGTGTGATTCCATAAATTTATCCATTCCACTATATCTTGCATAAGTGCTAACATGCCAGGACCCAATTCGAGCGTTCATGGTGGTCGATATGGAGAAAAAGAAACATCAATTTCACGGGCTGAGTTACGCCAACTACAAAACTGACTAGTGGAGGCCATGGAGAAGATGTTTGATGAACGTCTTCCTGTGGTGCGTGGTTGGGCTAAACAACATAGCTCAGCAAACTCTCGTCGTGGTCTCTTTGGCCACAGTGGACAACATGGAGGAGGTGCTCATTGATGATGAAGATTACTGTGTGTCCCCCAAAAGAAAAATTCAGCAAGAGTACCACCAACCAAAATTGAGTGAGAGAAATCAAAAGGAAAAGATGAAACATTCCACCATACGTGAGAAAGAGTGGCACCAACCAAAATTCAGTGAGAGAGTTCAAAATAAGAAGATGATAGATTCCACAATATTTAAGGAGAGCCACAAAATTCAATGTGAGAGTGATCCACAAAAATTGAGAGAAAAAAGAGATGAATCATGTGAGTAATTATTTACTTCTAACATCATAATACCTTCTATTCTTGTTCCTTTTGTGATGCAGATTCATGAAGAAAATTATGTTGTGAATTATGATCAGCCCCCAATCTTCGATGAGGAAAAACAAGTGATTGTCAATGACAACGATACACATGCATATGTGGCTTCAGAAGACGTTGAAGTAATTGTGCATCAAAATCTATGTGAGAATGAGAGCCACATTGCCAAAATGAGAGAGGGTGAAAACAAAAGTGAGTTGAGTGATTCCACCCACTATAAGGTTGAGAGTGTCAACAATGAGAGTGTGAGGGATACACCACAGAAAAATTGATATTTAGAATGCAAGCCAAGTAAGGATATCTTTAAAACTAACACTCTCATCTCTACTTCTGGTTTTGTCTTTCCAAATGTGCAGGTTGGTGATGCGAATAGGGAAGAGATGGATGCTCAAGACAACAACATACTTGTTGAGAGAAATGAGAAGGTAGCCATTCAACTAAACCCATTGTGTGTTGCCCAAAACCTGAACCATGACATGGATAACGGTAAGATTTCAGAGGTGCAACCTTGGTACTTGCACCACCAGAAAGTGTAAAAGTTATTGAAAATAAATCAGATTTGAGTTTGCAAAATAAAATGGCAAGTTATTATGATAATACATATGGTTCAAATGGTATTAACCATACACGAAATATTTGCACTGATTTGATTATTTCACATGTTCAGCCGTGTGCTGAAATTTTGCAAGTTGATAACCAAAGTTCAATCATACATGATCTTTTCTATGGTTTGATATGGTTCATATACATGATGATTTGCATTCATATGTGTGATACGATGCCTTATGTTTCAATGCTCATACATCTTAGAGACGGCTGCACATTTTTCAACCCTTTAGTTAATTCATCAAAACCATCAAAGATCAACAATGAAGGTAAAATTTCAGTGATTCAAACCTTGGTACATGTAGAATCATTGGATTTAAAATACATGAAAAATAATCAAATCTGATTGTTCAACACATACTAAGTACTTGTGATATCATTGTTTTAGCAATAAAACATAACCAAAACATTTGTGCTGATTTGACTAGAACTCATGTTGATACAAGTGCTGAATTTCTTTTTGATGAGAGTCTTTGTGCTTTGAATGATCCTTGCAACACTTCATATAACAACAAACAACACCTCATCCAGTCGGTTACTTGTGCTGATTTGTTTACAAGGATATCTCCTCTTGAATGTTTGTGTTATACTATGCCTATCAATATTGAACAAATGCTTGAGAAAATTTCTAACATAAACTCTTTGAGTTCATTAAATACTACTCGTAGCTGCCAGTTTACATTTGTCTTGATTGGAGAACATGTTGTAGATACCTTCCAGGTTCATGAAATTTGTGTAACATATAATAAGCTTGCCGATTTAGACTAAAAAATGTTGAGAGATAAACAAAGTGAGAAATCTTTTAAGATGCAAAAAATGCTTGGTGCTTATGGTTTCGATCAATTCATGTTGCCAGCATGTTCGTACCATCCACTTAAAGTTAGAAATCTTGTGCAAAGCAAAGCCTATACACCGAAAAGTTGTTCATCCACACCTTGGAGCATTGAGTTTAAAAATTATACTTCTAAACCCTTGAATAAATGTTGCTGCCACAATAATTTTTGGAATAACATTAGTTCTCAACATCCATTTGATGAAAAATTTGATCTTCTAAAGATAAAACATGATAACATGAACCAAATGATTGGATTGGAAGAAATTTTTGTGCTTCCATCCTCTAAACTGTTTGCAGGTTCACCAAAGTTGAGAGAATGTTTCTTACATGGAAAAGGAAATAATGCAAAAATAATTCATAATGGAACAAATGAACAAAACAAAAGGAATGATTATTGGAATTATCATGTACATCCACCCTCTATTTTGTCTAAGCTGTTTTCAGGTAAACAAAAGTCGTGGACAACTTTTATTGAAGGGAGGGAGGATGATGAGACCATGCCAAGGCAATCAACATTCAAGCATCCACTCAAGGTGAAAGCTAAACTTAATTCCAAATCATTTAGGTTTCTACATACAAGGCTACTACTTGGTTTATATGATTATAGATTCAAACACCTTGCTATCATGGAACAAGAAGATTGCGATGTTATCACAATATTACAAACCGATGGCCAAGCACAACTCTTTGGATTAGAAGAGTTAGAGTCAAGGACGACTCCTTTTAAAGAGGGGGAGGATGATGAGGACATCCCAGCTATGCACGCTCGTTCATATCCAAATGCTACACATCAAGGTCAACTTAAAAGAAGCCATGCCAAGAAGCTACAACAAGAGGTCCACGTGCTACTTTGTGAGATTCATTTTAATATTAATGAGAATTATATACTACCTAAGTGTTGTACCTTGATTGTACTCAGGTATATAAAATAAGAGAAGAATGAATCGGACTCTGAAGACGGACTAGCAAATCGGATCACTAGAGTGAAGAACGGACCAGTGCAAGTCCCTAACAAACTAGCAAAACAGACAAGTAGAGTCAAGAACGGACCAGTGCAAAGAAATCTTCATAACCTTTTACTCACAAAAGCTATGAAGGCACTTGAGGATTTGGTGGAAAGCTTATCGAGTCTGGTTTCCAATGCCTCAAGTCTCATCTCATTTGGACGTCGCAAATCAAGAGTTATGCTTGAATTAGTCAAGACTGCTCAGAAGGTCAACAGTTTGTCGTGCCAGAATGTTAGTACAACTTGCCGTGCAAAACTGTACCAATCTACAACGTTTCGTGGTCCATGGCATACATTGCTGGAAAGCTCTTGGAGTCCAGTTTCACACTCAAGAAACGGTTTGTCATTTGGAATTCCCAATAAGACGTTATGGTCAGTTTATTGGAAACTGCTCTAGAGGCCAACAGTCACGCGAAGCCAGTTCGGGAATCCATTCCGAGGGGACCTTTCACATTGCCTTCCCTCAGAAACTCTGTTTCGTTTTCATACCTATCTAGGAGGGTTGTTCCTAGTATAAATATCCCCTACCTCTAAGCTATTAACAACCTTTGATCATTTGATAAACTACATGATATTGCAGTCGCACTGCTGACTGCCTTACTCAACCTTTGTTCATCCTTGTTCTTCATGGACTTGTGAAGTGAATCCTGTGGGTTCCCCTACTTCGTCCTCTACGGCTTCCGTTCGGCTGCGCTGTATTGTGTGGATTAGTTCCGATTGTGGTTCTGTGGTCGTTCGGAGATCGAGTCGAAGTCTTCGTGGTTTCGGTGCCTCTCTCCTCGTCGTTTGGTCTTATCCAACCATTGTCAAGTATAAAGCTAGTTACCCGCTGTTCGCAGAAAGTTATCCTTGTTATTTTGATCTACTGTGGTGAAGATCAGGCCACCCTCGTACCGATTCATATGAGTAACATATCATGACTATAGAAAAAGAATCAAAGAAGAAAACAACTTTGGAAGAACAAACAAGCTAGGATCATTCCACTTGGCCAACATGAATGGAAACAAGATGGATCACACCTAGAACATCGAGGTTCTACAAAGATATTACCCATAGAACTTAGCCTATAGAATTTCAATTTCTGTCTTAGAAATAGACTAGCATTTTACATTCCTTTTCCAATTAAAATGTAAATGAGTTCACTCTTTTTCCACTTAGGGGAAGCCCTTCTCAGGATGAGTGGTTTTTTTAACGAGGCAGACTCTATTGTAAATCTCATCAAGTATAAATGAGAAACTATATTCCCCTAAAGGCTCTCAAAGTATAAAAATTTTAAAAAGCCAAAGAATATACTCAAATATCAGCAAAAATAATAATGATTAGGTAGTATCATTTTTCGAACAAGCAAAAAATAATACTAACATATCATAACCAAACTTCAACATGTATATGGGTTTTTTCAAATTCACTAAGGTGAATTATTGACTTCTAAACAAAGTCTACATGTTGCCTTTGCAAAAAAGTGAGGGGACGATGTTTTTCCAAGTTCACTAAGTGTAGGCAAATCTTAGCTTCACTACTAAGAATAGTGTTTTAAATATACTCTCAGGAACAGTGCTAGAAATGCCTGTGTGGGTACTTCTTATGTCTATTGGATTATTCCGCAAGCACACATAATATACCGATGTAGCACTTCACTAAGGATGAGTATTTCAAGGTATCATTATTTATTTTATCCCAAGGGAAAGCAATGCTAGGAATGTTTAATAAAGGGAAGAGAGACCCTTATGACTACTATAATCTAGTATCAAATAGTGAAGAAGAGGGTAAGTGAATGATAGGAAGGGTAGATAAGTAAGGTAGCGAAGATCATAATCAAAGACAACCAGTAGAGAGTTAGCTAGGTGGCAGGACAACAAGTGAGTATAGGACTCCTGTGTATCTAACTTTACTCATATGGATATAATCCTAAAAGATAACTAACTTAGCTAGACTGACTCCTACAACTTGTGTGAGGGGGTGTTCACACCTCTAACACCACTTAAGCTAGGTTGTCATCCCCAACATGGAGCAGAGGTGCTGGTATTAAATGTATATGCTTTTCTAGAGAATATATAAGTGATCTACAAGTGCACAGATAATACTGATGTAGCATTTTAACTAGGAGTAATCTAGGTATCGTTATTTATATTTTTACCACTGGGAAGGGAATACTTTGGATAATGGCTATGAGCACTACATTTAGTAATGGATGAGCTTAACCATGCCTTTATCTATCTCTCATGCAGGGTAAGTGTCACATAAGATAACTAATATGAATATGAATGATAAGTGACAAAAGATAAATGAGAGCACATAGCCACATATAAATATGATAATCATCTCAATAGAGTACTATAAGTCTATAACACTAGCATGGACTAGGACAATCTACAAGAAACAAATCCTAAGTATTCTAACTATAAGGTCAAAGCATACAATGATTAGTGCAATTATACCAAGCATCATCATAGGAAAAGGTTATATCTATGCATAGTGATATTACCAAGAAAGATCATGAACAACGCAATCACTTCCCTATAATAGTGGTGTTCTACGGTCCCTACACTCAGGAGGTGGACTACGAAGGACTCAACAAGACCGTCACTCCCGTGATCTACCTTAGGATCTAGACTATAGGGGGTAATCTCAGATAACCACTCACCCATTGGCCCAATGAGCAAGCGCTATACGATCCTGTGCATAAACATAATTCTAATCTAACTACGCTAAGCATATAATCAAAGTTAACTAATAACAATATAATTGAGAACATAAGCAAATAGAATAAAGTCAATTCTGATATAATCAAATAGATCAAAGTCATATTCATAATAGAAAGAACTATAATGAATGCTACAATGAAGAATATAAATTACCAAGAACGAAGATAGATCTAGACTCCAAGCTAGGCTTGACTCCTTTTAGATCTATTCCTATGTGCTATGCTAAAGAATTATAGAGCTCTAATTGAGATGGTGGCTCTAAGGCTTCTCTCAATTCTCCTGATGATTTGATATGAGATGAGAGAATGAATTTCTCCCCTCCAGGGGGCAGGGGCCTTGAATATATAGCTCTATAGGAAGCACCACAACCGTCAGATCAAACTGACCTTGATAGATAGCCAAGTTTACTCCTCAAAGGCTGTGGAGGTAGGATCCATGAGGTTGCTCCCCATTTGTGGAGATGGTCGGGCGGCCGCCCCTGCCCTATGGGTGGGCGCCCTTGGCCAGCTGCTAGGTGGGCCCCACTTTGCAGGGTTGCCTTCTCGAGTTTTCTAGAGTATTCCTAAGTTACCGACGTGGTCTTTTCTTTATGTAAATCAGACATGTGGACCTCCTTTTGTTCTTATTCTGATAACCCCCGCTAGAAATAGACAATCACCAAAACTTGTGGAATTCTATTAGTGTAAACTTCTATAGCTAGATGACATTCTGGTAATAGTCCTTTCTCATGTTATTTTGACGGTTAAAAAGAAGACTTATCTACCATCAACAAACTCCACCAAGCTTACCTTTTGCTCGTCCCTGAGCAAAGATAGACTCAGTGATAGATCAAGAATTGCTACAATGCTTTCACGCCACACAAGTACACATGTGTTTAAACAAGAACTGTCCTCTAGATTAGAGTGACCTATTCTAACTCAAGACTTACACATATTACCTTTCACCATGGGGCTTGTAGCCTTCTCTTAGGTCTTGAGAAGTTGAAAGACAAAACGGTTAAGTTGAGTGCTATGTTTCTCGCCCTTTGATCAACTATTATTCTAGAGTTTTTGCAAGATTTTCAAATAAAACTCAGAGATTCCTTGTATGACCCTTTCACGTCTCTCATTTGTGGTATTTTTGGATTCTCTCCAAGGCACGTGTAAGGTATGCCTTCTCTCTTCTCTCAGAATATGTGGTATTTGTAGGACTAAGGCTTAGTGAAATTGCCTTCTCTCTTTCACCCTATTTCTAATAGGCTTATGTAGAGCTTATAGGTGGAGGAGACAATTCAAACCTACTTGCATGTATTGCATAGTTAAACCATGGATCTAGAGAAACTAGTCATACAATCAAGTCATATGTGCATGCGAGTGCAGTGAATGAAATGAGTGATAAGAATGATGGTGATAATAAGGTGTGATGATTGATGGTGAAAATCTAATTCTAGAATTGCTCCTTGGGGATAACATACCTCCCTAATCTAAAAATAAGGACTTGGCTACTTTTTCTTTTCTTTTGGGACTTTTGTCCTCTTTCTTTTCTTTTCTCTTTGTTTTTAAATAGCCAATCCTTTTAGTGCACTAATAGCAGTAGGGAGTATCAACTAAAATAACTAGAGCTTTATTGGATAACTAGAAAAAGACATAATGGCAATGAATATTTTTGGGTGTCCTCTCCCAGTGTAGGAGTAGAACATTTTCTGAGTGGATGAGGAGTATGTATATGTGGATGGATGAATGCGTACTGTTGATATTTGGGAACGCAATAAGGAATTGATCCGCAAGTGCACGGATATCAGTGAGAACTTCACCCGGGATGTTATCCAGAGTATCGTATTTATTTTTTTACCACTAGGAGAAAGAGTGCATCTGACTAACCCGGTCTATTACTACTAACCTTTAGGCTACAAAGAATGTTTCTCGATGTGAGCGATGTATAGAGAAGACTACAACCGTAATCTCTTTCTAACCATGGCAAGGATAATCTACTGTTCTATTGGGGAGGCTCACGGAATCTAGACACCACAGAGGATGTTCAACCCGCACCTATAAACCCTATCGATCCTACTAACGGGACATGTGGGTCTTTCTTCCTTATTTCTTGATAACCCCCTGCAGAAACAGATAAACAACAAAACTCGTGGAATTCTGTCAGATCAAACCCTAATTCTAGGTGTTGTTTGTATATTGGTCCTTTCCCTTGTTTATTTGATAATTAAAATTGATACTTAAGAACCGTCAACAAATACCCCCATACTTAGGCTTTTACTCGTCCTCGAGAAAAGGATGGTTAAGAAAAATATCTGGGGTTAAAACATTGTAAAGTATTTTCTTTATACCTGTAGGGTGTTGTAAAAATTCACTATGTACTGTAGTCAGATAAATATATGATCAAGAGTAGCGGTCTTTTCTTCTCAATACTGTTACTTGGAGTTTTTGTATATTTTTGAAAAAAAATTTAGCATACCCTTATCCTCATAGGTTCTCTCAGGTCACTCATTATCTTTTATATCTCACTGAGGCTGTTTCAATTTGCAAAAATTCTCAAGCATACTGACCTTGCATTTATTGCCTGATCAAAACGGGATCCGAGGAGAAGAATGCCATACTCTTAGATCAAAGACTTTGGAAATTAAAATCTTGTCAGCTCTTACTGGCATATTGCTTATTAGAGGGACCATGGTCCATTTTTTTCTATGAGGTTGTCGAGCACTTGCTCCTTTTTATTTCCTCGAAAAATTCATATTTTTGCATAGCCCATGTCTCTAATGCAATAATACTTCGGAAGAGTGAATCTTTCTGAATAAAATATCTTGATCTTAGGAGCATGATAAATCTCTCAACAAGGGTCTAACTCATTTTTAACAAACTCAATACAGAGCAGATAGCTTTCATAATCATAATTAATATTTTCAGTTTTATCAGACATATAAAACACTAAAGATGGTAGCTAGAATTTGTGAAGATTTTGAAATAAATGCTCCAAGCAACAATGATATCAAGAATAAGGTACTTATACTCTATCATCTCACATTCCACAATGACTCAAGCAACACAGGGTTTTAAAATGATTTTTTTCAATAATTTCAGATTTTCAGAAAATATCACAGAGTGAGATTAATCATGATTTAGAAACATTTTAATCTTTTTAATTTCTCATGTTGGAGACAATATTCTGCATAATCCAAGATATATATGTATGTAAAGTGTGCAGAGTATGTACCTAAATCGTAGAGAGGGGTAGTCAAAGTGTATTTGACATGTCGAGGGATCTCCCCCATACTTGTTTTCTGCTTTCTTCATCATTTTGAAGTGTGATAGCTCCGTGGGATGATGAATCGATTACTTTGAATGGTCCTTCCCATTTACTCCGGAGTTTTCCATGCCCGAAAAGCTTCACTCTGGAATTAAAAAGTAATACCTTATCTCCGGGTGCGAACTCCTTCTTCTTGATCCTCTTGTCATGCCACCTTTTGACTCTTTCTTTATGGATCTTCGAATTGTGATATGCTTTCTCTTGCCATTCTTCCAATTCTGATAGTTGCATTCTTCTATGACCTCTAGCGACATCTAGGTCCATATTCCATCTCCTTATGGCCTAGTGTGCTTTGAATTCTAGTTCAACAGGTAGGTGGCAAGTCTTCCCGTACACCAATTGGTATGGGGACATTCCAATTGGGGTCTTGTATGCTGTCCGGTATGCCCAGAGTGCATCGGGTAACTTGTCTTTCCACGCCGTTCCCATTTCATTGACTGTCTTCTGAAGAATATTCTTGATTTGGAAGTCTCTGCTTGGCCACTTGTCCGAGGATGATAGGGGGTAGTGACTTTGTGACGGATTCCATGTTTTGATAGATATTGCTTGAAGCGTTTGTCAATGAAGTGTGCTCCTCCATCACTTATCACTACTCTTGGAACTCCAAATCTTGGAAATATAACTTCTTCAAACATCCTCTTTGAACTGATGTTGTCGGCATGCTTCCAAGGTAGTGCCTCTACCCACTTGGAGACGTAGTCAACTGCCACCAAGATGAACTCACACTTCTTTGATGGGGAAAATGGACCCATGTAGTCTATTCCCCAGACATCAAAGAGCTGAATCTAAAGGTTGTTGGTGAGTGGCATGGCATCCCTTGTGTTTATGTTTCTGTGCCTTTGACATGGCCCACATCTTCTGATATATTGCTTCGTGTCTTCACACATTGTAGGCCAGTAGAATCCACACTGCCAGATCTTTGAATGTGTATGGAATGCTCCATAATGACCTCCATATGGTGACGAATGACACCTGTTGATGATCTTCCATCCTTCCTCGGTGGTTACACATCTCCTGAGTAAGCCATCAGAGCATACTCAGAAGAGGTATGGCTCATCCCATATATGTGAACGACTTTCTTGAATAAGCTTCTTCTTGTTTGGTCCTGGTGGTACATACCTAGAAACCATAAAATTAACAATATCTGCATACCAGGGGTTAGACCTGTTAATCCCGTAGAGCATGTCATCCCGGAGTGAATCATTGATGGGGGTTTCCTATGGATTCTTAAAATACATTCTAGACAAGTGATCAGCAACAGAATTTTCTACTCCCTTTTTATCTTTTTTTTTCTAAGTAATAAGATTCATCTAATCAGGCGAGGTTTAGCATCTTTTTTAGTGAGCAGATATTTTAGTGCAGCATGATCAGTGTAAACAATTATTTTAGCTCCAACTAAATAAGATCTAAATTTATCAATGGCAAAGACAACAGCCAGAAGCTCTTTTTCAGTGGTTGCATAATTAAGTTGAGCTCCTGTCAAAGTTTTACTGGCATAAGCAATTGCATGATGCTTCCTATTTTTAGTTTGTGCCAAAACTGCCCCCACACCATAATCACTAGCATCACACAGAATTTCAAAAGGCAACGACCAATCAGGGGGTTGAATGATTGGTGCAGAGATGAGTGCATTCTTTAATAAATTGAAAGATGTTAGGCATGCATCATCAAATTCGAAAGGAGCATCCTTGGCTAGCAAAAGAGTAAGTTGTCTAGCAATAAATGAAAAATCTTTTATGAATCTGCGATAAAAACCAGCATGGCCAAGAAAGCTTCGAATTCCTTTTATATTCACAGGTGGAGGTAGTTGTTCAATCACTTCAAATTTAGCTTTGTCTACCTCAATACCTCTTTCAGACACTAGGTGTCCCAGCACTATTCCTTCCCTAACCATAAAATGACATTTTTCCCAATTAAGGACTAAGTGCTTTTCTTCACATCTTTGCAAAACTTTGTCTAAGTTTTCAAGACAACTATCAAAAGTTTTTCCATAAACAGAGAAATCATCAATGAAAACTTCCATAATCTCTTCAATCATATCAGAAAATATAGACATCATGCATCGTTGAAAAGAAGCTGGTGCATTACATAACCCAAAAGACATTCTACGGTAAGCATAAGTTCCGTATGGGCATGTAACAGTGGCTTTGCTTTGATCATCAGGATGGATCGGGATCTGGTGATACCCTGAACATCCATCTAAGAAATAGAAGAACGAATGGTTCGCTAATCGCTCTAGCATCTCATCTATGAAATGTAAAGGAAAATGATCCTTTCTCGTGGCTTTGTTTAATTTTCTATAGTCTATGCACATCCGCCATCCTATGACGGTCCGTTGCGGAATTAGCTCGTTCTTTTCATTCATAACAACAGTCATGCCTCCCTTTTTAGGCACAACTTGAACTAGGCTTACTCACTCACTATGCGGCACAGGATATATAATCCCTGCATGCAGCAACTTTATAACTTCCTTTTTAACTACCTCTCTCATCGTGTTGTTAAGTCTACGTTGTGGCTCTCAAGAAGGTGAAACAGAAGGATCTATTGGAATACGATGGGTACAAATCATAGGATTGATTCCTATAAGATCTTGGAGTGAGTAGCCGAAAACTGAGTGATGTTTCTCAAGAATGGTCATCAATCGCAGAGTTTGCTCCTGAATGAGTTTATCACTAATGATCATAGGAAACTCTGGATTATTGTTTAGGAAAGCATAGATAAGACCGGGTGGTAAAGTTTTAATCTCTATGGGAGGTCTAGGTGTTTCTGCAAACTCATCTAAGGGTTCAGGTTCAGAAGGTTCAGCTTCATCTTCTATGAAGAAAGGAACTTCATCTTCTAAGTCTGGTTCTTCTAAAAGCTCTAGAGATGCAGCCTTTACCTCCTCCATAGGATCAGACAAAAGATATGACTCGGCCTTATTATTCAAGGAGTGTGAAATTGTTATTGGAATTTTAAAAGTTTTTCCAAAAGAAATGTGTAGCTTTCCAGTATGACCTTCTTAAAGGAGTCTTCTAAAGGGTTGTCCTATCAACAGGTCGAAGTCCCATGTATCAAAGATATAAAAGTTCAAATGAACCATGGAGCCTTCTACCATAAGGGGTAGGACATTAATAATTCCAAGACTAGGGACTAATCGTCCCGAAGATTCCTTTATGACCTTTGTTGTGGGTGTTAAGACCAAATTTTTAAATAATTTAAGTGCAAAAGATTTAGACATGATGTTGATCCCCACAACAGGATTATAGAGAGCATCAAATCGATCAGAATCATAAGAACAACGTATAGTTATAGAGGGTGTGTCCAAACGGATTACATCAAAGGAAAGCTTTGACTCCTCCAACCATTCGCTACTCATGACTGAGATAAGCTCTCTTAATTGATATTTAGTTGGCAAACAAATGCTAAAATGGCCGTTTTGGGGTTTGTCTATAGAATGGTAATTTGAAATGTTTCCAAAATCGGCAAAAAGATCAGATTCTATATCCAGCATGAAATCAGGTGGTGGAATTTCTTTCTTTTATAGCTCAGAACTTGGGATAGCTAAAGTAGATGGAAAATTTGGCAGAGTGTCTACTTCGGCTTCGTGGGTTTCATCATGAAGGGTATTATCCATCTCAGTTTCTAGGATTTTATCTAGGATCACTCTAGCATTATGAGTAGGGATGCGAAAGAAAGAACCTCTAGACATTGTATGTAGCATATGTTTATGATATTTTTGAAGACCTCAAAAAAAGTGAAATAAAAGAACAGGGTCTTCAAGATTAAGGTTTGGACCAGATTCTAAAAGATCAGAAAAACGTTTCCAGGATTTTCCCAAAGTTTCATTATCTTTTTGTTTAAAAGATAGGACTTCGAGTCTAAGGTCGCCGATACAGTCGAGGGAATAAAAATCTAGACAAAAGTTGGCTCGTAAAACTCCCCATTCACCTCGTTGTTGACTTACCTTCTGATTATACCATTGTCTAGCTTCTCCCCTTAAAGAAAATGGAAAAAGCTTCCAACGTAAAGTTTTATCAGAAATGTCTTCAATGCGAAGACAATCACATGTTTGCTAAAAATCTCTAATATGAAGGTAAGGGTTTTCGTCTTCCTTTCCTGAAAAAGATAGGTTTTGAATCATGGCAATTAACCTGGAACTTAACCTATACTGGGATGTTTGGATAGGCTGTGATGATTCCCATGGTAAAAGGTCAGTTTCTGAAGGTGTTGCAAATTGATAGATTGATTTAGAATCTTGGTTTTCCATACGGTAAGAATAAAGAAAATAAATAAAGAATATAAAAGATAAGAAAAGATAAAAGTATAGATACAAGCTAGTAGTAAGACTCAAGGTTATCTCAGCAAACCGTCTTTCTCCCCGGCAACGGCGCCAGAAATGCTTGTTGATATTTGGGAACGCAATAAGGAATTGATCCGCAAGCGCACGGATATCGGTGAGCACTTCACCCGGGATGTTACCTAGAGTATCATATTTACTTTTTTTACCACTAGGAGAAAGAGTGCATCTGACTAACCCGGTCTATTACTACTAACCTTTAGGCTACAAAGAATGTTTCTCGATGTGAGCGATGTATAGAGAAGACTATAACCGTAATCTCTTTCTAACCTTGGTAAGGATAATCTACTGTTCTATTTGGGAGGCTCACGGAATATAGACACCACGGAGGATGTTCAACCCGCACCTATAAACCCTATCGATCCTACTAACGGGATATGGTCTGCAAAGGTAACTTGGAAATGCCACGTTCCTTGCTACTACCACGGTCCAGCTAGTCAGGGGATATCTATGAGTATCCTAGCCCAAACACCATGTTTACGCTAGAGATGATTACTCTAAACTCTACGCGAAGAGATCAAAGTAAACTCATAAACCAAAGAACAATAAAACAAGAACTTACTAGTATTTAGAAGTCAAAATACTGAAGAATCCTAGGAGCAAGCTTTGGGTTAGGAGAACATGATCCCGCAGGTACAACCTCGGAGTAGACACCGACAGGCCGGGCTTCCTCCGATCTACACCTCCACTCTATCTCTCTGAATCTAGTAGATCTAGTCTACTCACATTAGATGCTAAGCCCTAAGTCTACTCACATTAGATGCCGAATTTTCCATCTACTTTAGCTATCCCAAGTTATAGAGGGTGTGTCCAAATAGATTACCTCAGAGGAAAACTCTGACTCCTCCAACCATTCGCTACTCATGACTGAGATAAGCTCTCTTAATTGATATTCAGTTGTCAAACAAATGCTAAAATGGCTGTTTTGGGGTTTGTCTATAGAATGGTAATTTGAAATGTTTCCAGAATCGGCAAAAAGATCAGATTCTATATCCAGCATGAAATCAGGTGGTGGAATTTCTTCCTTTTGTAGCTCAGAACTTGGGATAGCTAAAGTAGATGGAAAATTTGGCAGAGTGTCTACTTCGGCTTTGTGGGTTTCATCATGAAGGGTATTATCCATCTCAGCTTCTAGGATTCTGTCTAGGATCACTCTAGCATTATGAGTAGGGATGCGAAAGAAAGAACCTCTAGACATTGTATGTAGCATATGTTTATGATCTTTCTGAAGACCTCAAAAAAAGTGAAATAAAAGAACAGGGTCTTCAAGATTAAGGTTTGGACCAGATTCTAAAAGATCAGAAAAATGTTTCCAGGATTTTCCCAAAGTTTCATTATCTTTTTGTTTAAAAGATAGGACTTCGAGTCTAAGGTCACCGATACGGTCGAGGGAATAAAAATCTGGACAAAAGTTGGCTCGTAAAACTCCCCATTCACCTCGTTGTTGACTTACCTTCTGATTATACCATTGTCTAGCTTCTCCCCTTAAAGAAAATGGAAAAAGCTTCCAACGTAAAGTTTTATCAGAAATGCCTTCAATGCGAAGACAATCACATGTTTGCTCAAAATCTCTAATATGAAGGTAAGGGTTTTCGTCTTCCTTTCTTGAAAAAGATAGGTTTTGAATCATGGCAATTAACCTGTAACTTAACCTATAATGGGTTGTTTGGATAGGCTGTGATGATTCTCATGGTAAAAGGTCAATTTCTGAAGGTGTTGCAAATTGATAGATTGATTTAGAATCTTGGTTTTCCATAAGGTAAGAATAAAGAAAATAAATAAAGAATATAAAAGATAAGAAAAGATAAAAGTATATATACAAGCTAGTAGTAAGACTCATGGTTATCTCAGCAAATCGTCTTTCTCCCCGGCAACGGCGCCAGAAATGCTTCTTAATATTTGGGAACGCAATAAGGAATTGATCCGCAAGCGCACGGATATCGGTGAGCACTTCACCCGAGGTGTTATCCAGAGTATCATATTTATTTTTTTACCACTAGGAGAAAGAGTGCATCTGACTAACCCGGTCTATTACTACTAACCTTTAGGCTACAAAGAATGTTTCTCGATGTGAGCGATGTATAGAGAAGACTACAACCGTAATCTTTTTCTAACCTTGGTAAGGATAATCTACTGTTCTATTGGGGAGGCTCACGGAATCTAGACACCACAGAGGATGTTCAACCCACACCTATAAACCCTATCGATCCAACTAACGGGATATGGTCTGCAAAGGTAACTCGGAAATGTCACGTTCCTTGTTACTACCACGGTCCAGCTAGTCAGGGGATATCTATGAGTATCCTAGCACAAACACCACGTTTACGCTAGAGATGATTACTCTAAACTCTACGCGAAGAGATCAAGTTGAACTCATAAACCAAAGAACAATAAAACAAGAACTTACTAGTATTTAGAAGTTGAAATACTGAAGAATCCTAGGAGCAACCTTCGGGTTAGGAGAACTTGATCCCGCAGGTACAACCTCGGAGTAGACACCGACAGGCCGAGCTTCCTCCGATCTACACCTCCACTCTATCTCTCTCAATCTAGTAGATCTAGTCTACTCACATTAGATGCTAAGCCCTAAGTCTATTTAGAGGAGAGGTTATCCTTCGAGGGCTTCTCTCAATTCTATGATGAACTTGTCCTCCTTCAGGGGCGAGGGGGTCTGCTTATATAGTCCCCTCAGGTAAACGTGGGCCGTTGGATCAAACCGACATTGATTGAACGGTTATCCTTGATCCTTTAGGTCGGTGGAGCATGATCCGCGAAGTTGGACGGGATTGGACATAACACCTGGGCGGGCGCCGTAGGGGGGAGGGCGGGCGCCCTGCCCCCGGGCCCGATTGCCTTCCCGTTCGTTCCCGTGGCTTCTAGAGTCTTCTAGATGGTAGAAAATTGCGCGGTGCGTTAATATCTCTATGTAATCCGGACATGTGGGCATTTCTTCCTTATTTCCTGATAACCCCCTGCAGAAACAGATAGACAACAAAACTCGTGGAATTCTGTCAGATCAAACCCTAATTCTAGGTGTTGTTTGTATATTGGTCCTTTTCCTTGTTTATTTGATAATTAAAATTGATACTTAAGAACCGTCAACACGTACTCCTAGCGTAGGAGCAGCAGAGGTGCATGTCTCTAAGATAGAAACAACACAGAGTGTAGTGCGTATATATGGGTGGTACTTCTAGGAGCAGAAGTAGCACAGGGAGAATGTGTAGTGGATGTAAGTGGTTGCATAATTCTGAGGATAGAAGTAGCTAAGATCAATGGATGGAGAGCACATAGTAGTGACTTTAACTGCATGACTGATTCCTTAGGGTCAACATAGCTTAACTACCCTCAATGCTTATAGGATGACATATATAAGTGGGAGGCTTTCCTAATCTAGTAAGTATGAGTATTTGGCTATGGTAGGAATTTTGAACTCTCGTCATAAAGGAACCCATCATGTAGTAATTTAAGATTTTGAAATTAAATTCTCTAGACCTCTAGCATCTCTAGGAGCAAGATTGATAGCAGCTCAAAACCTTCCCATATCATATGTGTCAACTACCAAGATTTAGATCAAGCATTCGCTACCCACAAGTTTTAGGCTTAGAACAAATCTTAAATCTAAACAGTTGTGTCCAAAACACGGGAGAGTACAAGGTTGAAAACTAGGTCATCATCTCCATATAAGAACTAGTGAAGAGCGCGCGCCATCGCGCACGTGCGTCTGAAAATATTTCAGCAGTCTAGTGTTGAACACTCCATGGTACTATTTAAAACTTGCTCACGTACCTATTCCTGGAAGGCCAAAATAGCATTGTTTTTGTACATTGTATGAGCTAGAAGTTGTTATTTTAAAGTGGCACTATAGTAACTATATTTGCAACCTGAGATGCAAGGACTACTAAGAGCTGCAACAAATAATTAAAGTGAATCTTCTTGGAAATTACTACTTACAATTCAGTGCACAATGGTATATGACTTATTGGAGTGGGGGGGGGGGGTTGTCAGTTGAGCTTCCTCAGTTAATCTCGTCACCTGAATCATGCACCAAAAGTGGTTCATGAAATCAAACTGAAATGATTTCAAAAGTGGTAGAAACGACACATATATGTGGGCACACACCACACAGGATGAGAAGAAGCCATTGTAGAAACATGTTCCTATAAACAGTGAAAAAAATAAAAAAGGACAAAATATATGACATGTTATCGTCACTTCTTTGAAACCACATAGCATTATGTACATAATAATTTGCAGTTATATATGACACTACTGACTATATAAATATGCAAAAGAGGCAGGAAGCACTTCTTCTATATTTTTTTGGTAAAGAAAAGGACATGAGACCGTTCAAATAAATGAAGCGGTAACTATAAAAATAATAATAAGTTCTAAAAAAAGGAATATACTGATAATATAATAGGTAAAGCAGACATATACAGCTACCTAGATCAGCAAGACATAAGTACAAAAGTAATATTAGAAGCACAAATGGAGGTCGTCGATAGTAGACTTACTCAAAAAAAATTTCTTTCATTGGTAACCTATATTTCTGTGATGAAGATTTCGTTTTTTTATAGAGAAACATATTTTTCAGAACACAATCTTAATAACCAAAGATCAAGTTTTTTTAAAAGTTATGTAGGCAAGCAATGAGCTAAGGACCAAACCGAAAAAGAAAAGACGGTGTGGTATGAACTGTACCCTGCCGAAACTCCAGGCCTCCATGGAGAAACCAGCAAATGAAGCTCTTTTTTATTTGCACCTGTACGAAATGGCATAGACCAACATCCAACAGGCTACCAGGCAAAAACATTTTTTGTAAATCATGAATACAGAACGAATATAAGACGAGGAAAAAAATATGCACTGTAAACAGAGATACAAACTAAATATATGGAAGAACAGGTATCTATAAAACAAAGGTAATAAATAATGATCCATCCCATCTCCTTGAAGCATGAACACAGATGGTACCACACCATGCATGAGGCTGGAAGTTTGGATGAAAGTCAAAAGCCATGTTGCACACCTGTGAACATTGAAAGCAGAAATAGAAATAGAGAAATTAGCTGTCTATTCTGATACTTGGGAGCAAACAAAAGGAGAATGTATCATATGGATTTGAATAATGTCAAAAGCGGAAATAGTGTAAAAGTTTCTAAGAATTATTGAAATAGAGAGTATAACCTAAGAACGGCACCAACTCTGTTCTAGGTGAAGCTCTTGGCAGTAGTATGTGCCATTACAAAGACCACCGGATTGGTAACACGAACACAATAATAGGAACTCTAGTATGTATTAGCAGCACGCTGTCAGCACTGAGCTAAGTACAGTAAGCAAGATGAAAAGATAAAAAATATAGGAAAGCAGGGAAAACCAATATAGAATAGCATGAACACCAAAACTGAATTATGTACTAAACCAATCAAGAATTGAAGTACCTACACATGGACCTAAAGTTTATCGAAATTAAATTTTGAGAGGCACAACAAACCAGGAGCACATGTAGCACCAACTCTGAACATGGATATTTATTGCTAAAATTTCATAAAGAAATATATAGCCACTGCAAATCGACAGCGCCTGTAGCACGAATCCTGACCAGGTATCTGTATTGAGTAAGAGATCTATTTTTGGTTGCCTCTAATGCTTTGCAGCAGGATTAGCCTAAGAAAGAAGCATTCTTTGTTCTCTAAAAATAGAAGCACTAAGGTGCAGTTCCTATTGCTAATAAGTAGTAGAACTTGTAACAAAGTAGCGCATGTTCAGAGGGTAACAGGTGAGGTTGAGGTTGGGTAGTGGTCTCAGGCATTGGCCTGTATCTCGGCTCTGTTGTTCTCCGATTGTAATCTTGGTTGATCATTGAATGAATCTACTAGTCACCAAAAAAAGGTGCAGTTCCTAAATTGCTAATAAGTAGCATTAGCTTTATTTAGAGCAGGAGCGCATGAAACCCATAAACATCAATTTGTGATCAAGCACCCTTAGAAGTTATTTTTTCACCTTTCATACCTGATATTTGCTCATGCAGATGCATTTCCTAAAAATATTTCTCCGTGGTCCTTGTCAATATGAACTTCCTGCAGCCACACATTTCAGGAGTGTCATAGCAGAGTACATGGATATAAAAAACAATCAATGGTTTTTTGGCAACGTCATTTGCGCAGCCTCTGATAAATGTTAAATTCTCAAGCTGAAGCAATTTATGGAACAGTAGTTTGTAGCAGCATTCTAGGATGTTGTGTCATAACACAAAGATAAAATTTTAAAAGGGGACGGAGTTGGTGGAGCTCTGTGTTTTGCGACAAGACGAGGATGCATTGCAGACACAGTTTCATCGTCGCAGTTTCGCTGTAATTATCTTAATTATCATGGGCGATGATCTGGAAAATGGACAATAGAGGCAAAAAAGGGGTTAATGGTAAAGGAGGTAGACCAAAGCTTTTGTTTCAACAAATTTTGCAAATTTCTAGGACCTAGGTCGTAATTATTGATGGGTCAAATTAGGTGGAGGTGGAGTAAAATGAATGGAGAGCTATTTAACCTGCATAGATCACGAATCCATCTGCCAGTAAATAGAGAGCAGCCATGATTACAAGGTTCATGGAGAACTTTTTTTTGCAGAATACCATTAAAAAAGTCATTGTAACAACTTACCCTGCTCAGCGCAAATAAAAAACTCTATGTATTTTTTTGGCGCAGTGAGGCGATAAATATACTGAGCACACATTTACAGTAAGCTATGGAGTAAGACCATACAGGATAATCTGAAATTAAAGAGAAAACTATAGCGTACTAATGGCGAGGAAAAAATAAAGAAGCACAAGGATGTAAAAAGGGAATATGCGGCGACGAATATACCCTCATCTAACTCTTTTTTTTTATGTTGCTAGACAGCAGCAGGTACCTTGCAACGATCTCTCATCGTTGTCATCTCCATTTTATATTTTGAAAAGGCTAGCAGTAGTACCTTGCAACAATCTCTCATCGTCGTCTCCATTTTATGTTTTGAGAAGGGTAGCAATATAGCATAGTAAGCATTAGGACAAGAAAAATTAGCATTGCTATTAAATAGAATTCGAAGGGGAGAGTGGTCTGGTATAAAGCTAACCTTAAAGAATACAAGCATGGTTCCTATACGTAGAAACAGAACCTGCGTAGCAACCGAACCTGCCTATTCAGAAAGAAAACATGTAAAGTCCAGCAAGAGCTATAGGTAGGAAATCAACATGAAAGGAGAGTTCTTTACAATGGCCAGGCATCATGAAGTATTAATTATCATCAGCACTTTAAAAAAGTAGGATGCATAATTTTTCAGTCTATGCAAAATCATGGTTGCCATGTTTTGATAGCACATTTACAATTGCTTGCAAAATGGATCTAACCACTAAATTATTTCATATAAGAACTGAATCCTTAAATATATGACCACGAACAATGATGGAAGAAGGTTGTAGGAAGTATCGCTTATGAACTGTGTGCAGCAATAAAATGCATATCATCTTAATAATAATATCGGTTTTCTTGAGTTGCTGCTCGCGAAGATACATATAAGCAGAGAGCTATGAAAGTGGCATAACCGACGTCACTGCATTTTGGTTCACAAATCTTGACTAACTTTGGTTCACAAATCTTGACTAACTGGAATTCAAAGTCAAATGAACATATGAACTATGGCGTATCATTAGGGTCATACCTTGGGACCAACATTTGTGAAAGTGTATGAATGATTGATTGTATTCCAAGTATGAGTATAGGAGTACATATATACACGCTTGGGTGGCATGCAAGCCTACCACAATTGGCGTGGTCACATCCACAATTATAGGCCTAATTACATTAGTCTAACACTCCCCCACAGTCTAATCAGGGGCATCGCTAATAGTCAGACTGGACCGGAACTCCTGAAATAGCGAGGTAGGAAGACCCTTGGTGAAGATGTCGGCGTACTGTGATGTCGTGGGAACATGAAGGACCCGAGCATGGCCGAGTGCAACTTTCTCTCGAACAAAGTGGAGATCGATTTCTACATGTTTTGTTCGCTGATGTTGCACTGGATTGCTGGAGAGATATACTGCACTGATGTTGTCACAATAGACCAAGGTAGCTCGGCGAGGAGGTTGGTGAAGCTCGAACAGTAGCTGTCGCAGCCAGGTGGCTTCAGCTACGCCATTCGCCACAGCACTGGATCGTGAGACCGTGTGCTGACGCTTGGAGGACCAGGACACCAGGTTGTCACCTAGGAACACTGCGTAGCCAGATGTGGAGCGACGAGTATCCGAACATCCAGCCCAATCTGCATCTGTGTACACAACGAGCTCTGTAGGTGACGAGCGGCGCATAGTCAAACCAAGTGAAAGTGTGCCTCGTAGGTACCGTAGAATCCGCTTGAGAGCCATGTTGACGGTCCTTAAGTATCAAATTTAATTATCAAATAAACAAAGAAAAGGATCCAAATGAAATCAACATCTAGACTTAGGGTTTTATCTGACAGAATTCCACGAGTTTTGGTGTTTGTCTATTTCTGCAGGGGGTTATCAGGAAATAAGGAAGAAAGGCCCACATGTCAGGATTACATAGAGATATCAACCCACCGCGCAATTTTCTACCATCTAGAAGACTCCAGAAGCCACGGGAAGGAAGCGGAGCCCGAAAGGGGCCAGGCCTAGGGCGCCCGCCCTGAGGACCTGGGCGCCCGCCCCCCTCTGGACTCCGTTCCGGACTCTCTTCGCTCACGACGTTCCACCGACCTATTGGATCCAGAATAACATAGTACCACCTCGCCTATCGACCCAAAAACGCATAGAAGGGGAGGACTATATAAGGAGACCCCCTCTGGCCCCTGGAGGAGACAAGAAATTATCATAGAGATTGAGGGGTGCCCTCGAAGGAAAACCTCTTCTCTAAATAATATTTCTTTTTAGGCTTAGCAACCAATGTAAAGTAGAAATAGATCTTCTAGTTTCTACTAGATTGAGAGAGATAGAGTGGAGGTGTGGATCGGAGGAAGGCCGGCCTGTCGGTGTCTACTCCGAGTTGTACCTGCGGGATCAAGTCTCCTAACCCGAGGCTTGCTTCTAAGATTCTTCAGTAATTCGACTTCTAATACTAGTAAGTTCTTGTTTTATTGTTCTTTGGTTTATGAGTTTACTTTAATCCTCTTCCGGTTGAGTATTAGAGTAATCACTTGTTAGCGTAAACGTGGTGTTTAGGCTAGGGTACTCATAGATATCCCCTGACTAGCTGGACCGTGGTAGTAGCGAGGAACGTGACATTTCCGAGTTACCTTTGTAGATCACATCTCGTTAGCAGGACGGGTAGGTTTATAGGTGCGGGTCGAACATCCTTTGTGTTGTCTAGATTCCGTGAGCCTCCCCAATAGAACAGTAGATCATCCTTACCAAGGTTAGAACGAGACTACGGTTGCAGTCTTCTCTATACATCACTCACATCGAGAGACATTCTTTGTAGCCTAAAGGGGTAGTAGCAATAGATTTGGTTAGTCAGATGCACCCTTTCTCCCAGTGGTAAAAATATAAATACGATAACTCTGGATAACCTCCCGGGTGAAATGCTCACCGATATCCGTGCGCTTGCGGATCATTTTCTAATTGCGTTACCAAATATCAACAAGCATTTCTGGCGCCGTTGCCGGGGAGAAAGACGGTTTGCTGAGATAACTTTGAGTCTTGCTATTATCTTGTATTATACTTTTATACTTTTATTCTTTTATCTTTTTATTTTTATCTTTATGGATAACTCAAATTCCATACTTATTATTAAATTCTTTGCACCTTCGGAGACCAGCCATAGACCATGGGAGTCAACACTTCCTGCCCCTAATTATGATCTGTGTCCGGAGTTGATTGCAATAGGTCAAAACCAACCCTTTTCTATAGCCGAGGTCCTATCTTTTAATCAAAAAGATAATGCACTTTTAGCTACACCTAGGGAATCTATTAATCTTTCTATAAATTTTGGTTTAGACCTAGCCCTACAAGACCATGTTTTTCCTAGATATTTTCACATTGGTCTTAATCATATAACCTTTGGTAGAGTCCTTCTTTCTTTATCTATTAGTAAAGGAAGGTATGTCTTCATTTGTGGACATCCTTCTTGCACTAGTCTTCATAAAAATATCCTAGAGATAGAGAAGGAATCATCTCCCAGACGGGGAAAGGAAGTTTCAATAGCCGATTTCCAAACATTTCAATCCCATGATTCGGCTATCCATCCCATCCTTGAGCTTAATAGTTTCTACTATGCTCTTCCTCTTGAACCTCTCGATAATCCTATGAATCTCTCTAGACATCCCATGCATAAGAAGTAGGATCGAGAAGAGCAACATCAATGGCTAGAGGGCATTAAAAATCCATGTGCTATCACCATTGAATGGATAGATAAAACAAACTTGAGAGATAATCCTAGAGGAATTTTAAGCATTCATGAAGAATCATCCTTGGAGTTTGAGAATGAGAGAAACAACAGTGAGCATGGAAGTTATTTCATAAATACCTCACCAAGTCCTTGCTCATATAAGACATATCCCCAATCAATTGGTCTCTCCATCCTTACCACATTTGAGATCTCTGTTGACGGTCCTTAAGTACTAAAATTAATAATCAAATAAACATGAAAAAGGATCAATATGAAACAAACATCTAGAATTAGGGTTTTATCTGACAGAATTCCACGAGTTTTGGTGTTTATCTATTTCTGCAGGGGTTTATCAGTAAATAGGGAGAGAAGGCCCACATGTCATGTTTACAACGAGATAATTACGTGCCGCGCAATTTTCCTTGATCTAGAAGGGTCCAGAAGCCACGGGAACGAACGGGAAGCAATTCGGGCTCGGGGGCTGGGCGCCCGCCCACCCCCCTTGGGCGCCCGCCCTGGCCAGGAAGCCAATCAGGACTCTGCTTCGGGACTACGCTCCACCGACCTAAAGGATCAATCTAAACCAAACAATCTATGTCGGTTTGATCCAATGGCTCACGTTCACTTGAGGGGACTATAAAACCAGACCCCCTGGCCTCTGGAGGAGAGGAGGAGAAATCATTATTCAGAGGTAGCCATCAAAGTTAGGGTTTAGAGCTTCTCTCCCACAGAGAATTAGAATTAGCTACTCCCTAATCCTTCAAGTTTAGAGGTTTGATTAGATAGCAATTAGAGAAGTAGAGCACTACGCTCTGGATTCGGATCTTCGGTAATAAAGATTGGTATTATTCATATCTTTCTCTAATTCTATTGTTCTAATTGCATTATGTCTCTAATTATTATGTTCTTAGTTTGCTCTAGTTCTATATTTGATATAGTTCTAATTGATAATGAGTTTATATATAAGTTTGCAAAGCGCTTAGCTCTTGTCGCGAGGGAGTTAAGTGATAGATCACATGTGAGCGTGGTGCTTAGATGTTATTTATCTGCAAATGTATCCTTGTTGATGCAAAACTGATCTGCAAACACAAAGGGCTAATACCCGATTCAAACGTTAAGGCGTGCCAGCCGATTTGACCTTGCTATCGGCAAAGGTGATAACTCGAATACTTTAGTCCTGACAACAGCGATGCGCCCGGATGTCACGGCTAAGAGGTACTCACGCGGAACTTGAGAACACGCCGAGCTTAAGTCGACGAATTCCTAAGAACTCGTAACAAAAGGAAAAAGTATGACGAAGTCGTCGAAAAGTAAATGCTGGAATATGAGTAAAAACGTGTGTTTGATTGATTTCTTGATGATCTATTACAAGGCCCTAGGGTCTACATTTATACCCTGCTAAGAGCTACAACCAGACACGATTAGAATTCGAATTCCAAATTACACGGAATCCGTATACAAAACGATGCAAATAATTAAGGAAATAACAAAACTATCCCTCGTGACAAACCGAAACTCCTCCACATAACAACCGGCAGCTTTCGGACTCCCTCTTTGCATCATCGGCAGACCCTTTGCCATAGTCATCGGCAGACTTTCTTATCTAGCCATCGGCACCATATTACTGCCTGTGGACTTAATCACGTTCAACCTCTCCCTCATCGGCAACCATCCTCATCGGCAACCCACTTTGTAAACATCGTACTGCCACCTTATCCTGCCATCCCAGACACGTGCCCAAAAACGGTGTCAACACATGCCCCCCAGTTTCGGAGTATAAAACTATTAATGCTCCGAAATTCTCTGCAGTAATGATGCCTTTTCCCGCAATTAATGCTCCTAATCTGGTAACCGACAACCTCAATCTGAACAACTCTGATCCTATTCCTCCGCAGATTTCTCGAAATCCCCAACTTTCTAAACGGGCATTTTTCTCAGCCGTACATCGGCAACAATACCGTTACAAAGATCTACCGATGTTCTGACAAGGATATTCGCACAAACGGTTACTTCGCCTCTATCCGCCCATCGGCAATATGACCGTTGTAGAATATTGCCGATGGACCGACCAGGAGATCTCGCACAGTAAAATATCTTCAGATAATGACCGCTTCCTGTCAAATCACCTGCACAATCCCTGGATTACCGTGCGAATAGTTACCATATCCACCTGAGTACCCTCAGATTTCTCGGATGCGGCAAAGAGATAAGTCGGATTTGCCCTTGCCCATTTTGTCCTATAAATAGTTCCTTCTCGGGTACTCCTTCCCCATCACACCATTCTACTACCCAACTTTACTTTTCCAGCGGCGGCGCCACCAAAAACTCCCAAGGTCTCTGACAAGTACCCCTCTTCACCAACTCCGGCGCCTTCAAACGCTTCCTTCGCAGCAAGATGGCCGTCGGGTTCGTCGTCCGTGAGGTCAAATCTCCACCCCGTCTTCTGTATTTTTCTTCATATCCCTGTTCACTCGCAATCCATTTTACTGAACATCTTCCTTTTCTTTCCTCTTTGTATTTCTTTTTACGCCCAAAATCACTAGGAATTGTCCAACAAAATTGTCATCCCCACCGATCAACCACACCTTCAATGCCTCGGCCCTCTAGGGGACCCAGATCCAACTGACCTTATCAACGCAGAAACCAACAGGATCCCCTTCAGAGCCGAAAATTTTTCCTTAGATCTGTGGAAGGACACCTTCCGCTCTTGGCCCAGCCCAACTGTAGGGTGGAAAGACTGGTTCTTGAGGGTCAGCAACTCTAATGAAGTTCAGTGGGGTGAAAGGAATCTAGCCCAATGCATCAGATTGTCCATTGCCGATATGCATAGAAACGAGTCACTGCTGATAGCTGCATCCTACTTTTGGTCAGACACCCTCAATGCTTTTGCCTTTGGCCACGGCCCTGCTTCTCCTACTCTTGCCGATGTAGCCATGCTTACTGGTCTAGATATATCTTCTGCCGATAGCACCCACTTTTTTGATACTGCCCCTAGTGCCAAAGTGGAGACTCGCGCTATCGGCGGTTGGTCGGGGCACATTCAGAAGTACCGTGGGAAAGGATCTGTCACCATAAAGGAACAAACCACCTTTCTGAACATGTGGCTGGACAAGTTTGTATTCTGTGGACGATCGGCAGGACCGACTTCTGTCTACCTATCGGCAGCAGAAAGACTGGCTAACAGTGGCCGATTCCCTCACGGCCGATACTTGCTTGGCGCTGCTTACCACCTTCTCCATCAAGTAGCCCAGAAACTTCTGCTCGGCCAATCCACTGGCAACTTGGGAGGCCCCTGGTGGTTTGTCAACATGTGGCTCAATCTGCATCTGCACAAGTGTCTCAACTTCAACCTGTTCACACAGCGTTTCCCAAGAGATATAGCTGAAAACCATGTATTGGGTGAAGAGGAATCGGCAACACGCGCCCCCTTGAACTTTGGCGAAGCTGTCATAGTTCTGCCTGGTTCAGGGGGTAATCCAGATCAGATCGGCCGATTCTTCCAGACTCTGTATGAGGGTTTGACCAGAGACGAACGACCATGGTTGGCTTATGATGACCCAGATAGCATGCTCCCTCTGACCTTCAATCCATTTGATGAAGCTCTCGACAGGGACAATGAGGTGATGATGGCAATTGTGACTCCCAGAATCATTCCAGTGAATTTCTTTGGTAGCACAAAAACCTCCCCTCAAACTTACGAATTTTACAATCCAGCGGCATTAGCTCGCCAGCTAGCTTTCGGCCAGTTGCCGATTGCACTTCCTTATGCCGATGTGATAAAACCCAGAGAAACTATCAACAACCTTCTTGAGTGGACTCGAGCAGCCCAACTACCACCAAACGCCGATATAGATGTAGATCTGTCAGAATGGGTCCCGACTGCTTTTATCACTCAGGCATACAAGTTATGGTGGGCAGAATGGAAAGAGCATCTGTTCTGTAGATCGGCACTTTCATTCCGCGGCATGATTGACTCCGAATACGAAGTTCCTGATGACACTGTAAGTAACTCAAACCAACGTTTCATTTTCTCAATATTACCTCCATCGGCAGCTTACCCTTGTATTCCTTTTGCAGGTTGATAATATTCCTCCGTTGGTTAGCAGGAGTGGCAGGCAGATCGACTTGTTTCCATCAGGCCTGATTTCCCCAATCGGCCACAATGCTCCCACTCTAGCTTCCATCGTGCATCGGGGTGTACGCCTCAGGAAAGTCACCACCAGAAGAACCCAGACATCACCAACGGTAGCTGCTCCCACTCTCGCGCGGGCTTTCAAGGCAATTTGTCAAATCTTTTCCTTTATGCTGACTATCTTTATATCGGCTATATTTATGCTTATAAACTCTTGTTCATTATTGCAGCAAACCGGCGCATCGGCGAAAGCCAGGCGTGAGAGTACCGATGCCCCCCAGTCTAGCCAACCCAAGAGAAAGGGCACCACGGGTGCTAAGACTGGAACAAAGCGCCAGAAGGTAGCAATCCCCCCTCCTCCTCCGGTATCTCCAATTTCGGTGGAATCTTCTCCTTCTTCTCCAGAAGCCCAGCCACAGCAAGCACCATCTCCCCCACCTATGCAGGAAGCACCACAGATAGAAGAACCCCAACAGGAAGGATCTCAAACAGAAGATACATCAGTTGACATGGGTGAACAAACAACTGGCCCGGTGAGTCCAGTTATACCATCGGCAGTTCTCCCGGTTCAGACAACCGTTGTCCCTCCTCCAGGTAACATACTTTAACAATATCGCTACCGATGAACTTATTCTTATTTAGTCTCATAACTCCTTTTGTCTTCTTTCAGTTGATATTGTTCCATCGGCAATCTCAGCCGATCAACCTGTAGCTCCATCGGCATCTTTGGCCGATCAGCCTGTAGCTCCGTCAGTACTTCTCAGTCAAAGACAAGAGATCGCCTTGAAGCAAGTAAGTCACCGTTTACCGTTAGCATTATTTGCCGATTCTCTGAGTATGAGCTAATTTTGCTTTCCCTCCCAGGAACAAGATTCTCCCGATAGCCTGTTCTCCTTTGCCATCGATCTCTCTGAAGAAGAAGGTGAAGAAGCAAGCTCTTCTCAGACGGTCGGCATCACATCGGCAGAGATCAGGGTCAGGCTGGAAGAATTGTCAGCTCTCCTTCACCAAGACACAGCGCAATTGGTTGATGATTCTGACCCTACCAAGACCCTGTTCAAAACTCTCAGAGGCCAAATCCCAGCCGATGTTGAAGAAATCCTGTTCCAAGCCGCTCATCTGGAGAGTCGCCAGCTGCAGTACCAGAGAGCTTCTCGGCGTCTTGCCGATAGAGCCGCTCAGACTCAACTCTCCGATGAAATGAGGAAAGAGAAGCTTTTGACCGATGAGAAGCACAAGGACATCGGTATCCTGAGATCTTCTGGAGACGCGCTGAAGCAGAAGATATCCGATCTATCGGCAAGAAAAGAATCCCTGTTGGCGGAACTCAAGGAAGTAGAGAACGCTCTGTCCCAAGCCCAACAGGAAGAGAGCCAATTGCCAGAGACCATCAGGCTTCTTGAGCACGAGCGAAATGTTCATGGTCGCAAGGCACTTCAACTGAAGAAGAAGCTGAAGCCGATAGAAGGTTCTGCCGATGACGACATCAAGGAGATGGAAGCAGCCAACCAAATTCGGCTACGCGCTATATCGGCAATCCAGACGCTGCTTAACACATAGAGTTTCCATCGGCATTATATCTGCGCTTTCCTTCTTCCTCACCTTTTAGTCTAGCCGATAGGACTGTTATCGGCACCTAAGCTTTTGAAACACCAAGTCTTGTCCCCAAGCATTTGGATCCAGCCGATAGGAGTGTTATCGGCATCTAAACTTCTATGCATCGACCCATATACTGGGGTAGTACTTCTTTAAATATTTGCCGTTTAATGCTCTGGGAAATTCAATTCCTTCGAGGGTTTCTAGAATGTAGGCATTACCAGGAGCCGATCGACTTATCCGATAAGGACCCTCCCAATTAGGAGACCACTTTCCAAACTTCGAACTTTTGGTCCCAATTGGTAAAATTAATTTCCATACCAAATCCCCATCGGCAAACTCTTTAGCCTTCACTTTCTTATCATACCATCTAGCAACTCTCTTCTTATTTTCTTCTATACTCATTAAAGCTTTTAACCGATGCCCTGCTAGATCGTCTAATTCATCGGTCATCAAAGTGGCATAACCATCGGAAGTTAATTGATCTTGAAAAGTTAATCGCCTAGATCCAATCTTAATCTCCCAAGGCAACACTACATCATGTCCATACACCAATTGATAGGGTGATACTTTGGTCGATCCATGACAAGCCATCCGATAAGACCACAATGCTTCACTCAATAATGTGTGCCACTGCTTAGGATTTTCTTCAATCTTTCGTTTAATAAGCTTGATAATTCCTTTGTTAGACGCTTCGGCCTGCCCATTGGCTTGAGCATAATAAGGAGAAGAATTCAACACTTTAATTCCCATACCGATTGCGAATTCATCGAACTCCCCCGATGTGAACATGGTGCCCTGATCGGTAGTAATCGTTTGGGGAATCCCAAATCGGTAAATAATATGCTCCTTCACAAAATCAATCATATTGGCCGATGTGACTTTCTTCAAAGGAATAGCTTCAACCCACTTAGTGAAATAGTCAGTGGCAACTAGAATGAACTTATGCCCTTTGCTAGATGGTGGATAAATCTGGCCGATCAGATCGATGGCCCATCCCCGGAACGGCCAAGGCTTTATTATAGGATTCATAGCCGATGCGGGTGCTCTCTGGATATTACCAAACTTTTGACAACCTTGACATCCCTTGAAATATTTAAAACAATCTTCAAGTATGGTTGGCCAAAAATATCCATTCCTTCGAATCATCCACTTCATCTTAAAAGCTGACTGATGCGCTCCACACACTCCTTCATGGATTTCCCCCATCAAACTTCTAGCTTCATCATCACCCAAGCATCGGAGAAGAATTCCGTCGATAGTTCGATAATACAATTCATTTTCAAGGAGCACATACTTGGTTGCTTGAAATCGAACCCGTCTTTCAACTTTTTTGAATGGATCTTTTAGATAATCAATAATTTCTTTCCTCCAATCACCGACACCGACTGCCGATGTCGCATTAATCATTGGCTGATATCCCGAGGCATGCTGAGCTAACCGATTAGCGTCTTCATTATGCAATCGGGGAACATGCTCCAATCGGAAATCCTTGAATTCCTTTAATAGTTGCATACTTCTCTCGAAATAAGTTATGAGAACTTCACTTCGGCATTCATAGCTTCCGGCCAATTGATTTATAACCAACATAGAATCCCCGAATATTTCAACAGCATCAGCACGAACTTCTCTTAACAACTCCAATCCCTTGATCAGAGCTTGATACTCAGCCTGATTATTTGTTGATGTGGCAACAATCGGCAAGGAAAACTCATACTTCCTCCCCTTAGGGGAAACTAATACAATGCCGATTCCTGCCCCCCGGTCACAGGTAGATCCATCAAAGAAGAGCGTCCAAGGTACAATTTCCAAGGTTTCCACTAGACCGCAATGCTGAGTCACAAAATCGGCCATAATCTGCCCTTTGACTGCCTTAGCCGATTCGTAACGCAAATCGAACTCCGACAGCGCTAAAATCCATTTACCGATCCTACCACTCATAATCGGCATAGATAGCATGTATCGGACCACGTCATCTTTGCAAACAACAGTGCATTCGGCCGATAACAGGTAATGTCTCAGCTTGATACATGAAAAATATAAGCATAAGCATAGTTTCTCAATGGCCGAATACCTGGTTTCAGCATCAATCAACCTCCTACTCAAATAATAAATTACCCTTTCTTTCCCTTCAAATTCTTGAACTAAAGCTGAACCGATAACCGATCCATCGGTAGATAAATACAATCTGAAGGGCTTCCCTTGTTGAGGTGGAACTAGAACTGGAGGATTTACTAGATACTTTTTGATTTCATCCAGAGCCAACTGCTGTTCTTCTTCCCAAATAAACTCTTGATCGGCTTTCAATTTAAGAAGAGGACTGAAAGCACGAATCCTACCAGACAAATTCGATATAAATCTCCTGATAAAATTTACCTTGCCGATCAAGGATTGGAGCTCGGTTTTGTTGGTAGGGGCCACTATTTTATTGATGGCATCAATAGATCTTCGACTAATTTCAATACCCCTCTGATGTACCATGAAACCAAGAAACTGCCCTGCCGATACACCAAATGCACACTTGTTGGGATTCATCTTCAATCCATGCTTCCTTGTGCACTCTAACACTTTTTGTAAATCGGCAAGATGCTTTGAGAAATCTCCAGACTTAACCACCACATCATCAATATAAATCTCTACGAGCTTGCCGATGAACTCATGAAATATAAAATTCATAGCCCTTTGATAAGTAGCACCAGCATTCTTCAACCCAAAAGTCATGACTATCCATTCAAATAGCCCAACATGACCGGGACACCTGAATGCGGTTTTTGGAATATCTTCCTCCGCCATGAATATTTGGTTGTAACCTGCATTACCATCCATGAAGCTGATGATCTAATGACCAGCCGCAGCATCAACCAGTAGATCGGCGACAGGCATTGGGTATCGATCCATCGGCGTAGCTTTATTGAGATTCCTGAAATCAATGCACACCCGAAGCTTCCCGTTCTTCTTGTAAACCGGAACAACATTGGAAATCCACTCGGCATACCGACACTGCCGAATAAACTTGGCTTCAATAAGTTTGGTGATTTCGGCCTTAATATCAGGTAGAATGTTAGGATTGCATCGGCGGGCTGGTTGCTGATGTGGCCGAAATCCAGACTTGATGGGTAACCGATGTTCAACAATTGATCGGTCTAAACCAGGCATCTCGGTATAATCCCAAGCAAAGCAATCTTTATATTCCTTTAACAAACTAGTCAATTGTTGCTTACTCTCAGGATCTAACTTAGCACTAATAAAAGTAGGCCTAGGCTTATCACCACTACCTATATCTATTTCTACCAAATCATCGGCCGATGTGAATCCCTGGCCTAATTTTCCATCATCGGCGAATCTATCCATTAAAAACCGTCGTCAGAACCGACTGCTTGGATCGGTGGATTCTCATAATCGGCAACTTTGAGAAAATCTTTCTCCCAAACTTCTCCTGAAATGCACCTGGTCCTTTCATAAGTATCTGCTTCTGCCGATGCGATAACATAAGAAGAATCTCCTGGGACAATCTCAATCTTGTCACCTACCCACTGAACCAAGCATTGATGCATTGTAGATGGGATACAACAATTGGCATGAATCCAATCTCTTCCCAATAATAAGTTGTAAGCACCTTTTCCGCTGATCACGAAAAAAGTTGTCGGCAAGGTTTTGCTGCCGATGGTCAACTCTGCACATATCGCCCCCTTGACTGGAGACACGTTTCCTTCAAAGTCTTTGAGCATCATATCGGTCTTGGTCAAATCTTGATCCCCTTTCCCAAGCTTCCGATATACTGCATATGGCATAATATTAATGGCAGCTCCACCATCAACTAGGATCTTGGTCATTGGCTGCCCATCAACCCTTCCTTTGAGGAACAGAGCTTTAAGATGCTGCCTCTCGTCATCGGCAGGTTTCTCAAAGATAGCCATCATCGGATCCAGAGCCAACTGAGCTATCTGATCAGAAAATTCCAACTCATCATCACTGGCTGGTGCAAGAAACTCCATCGGCAACATGAAGACCATGTTGACGCCTGCCGATGGACCTTCCCTCTTAGTGTCTGACGGCTGTCGACTTCCAGAGTTCTCTCCCTTGTTTAGCTCTTCTTGCCTTTCACGTTGCAATCTCCTTTTCTGTGTCTTGGTTAATCCTCCAGGGCACCATGGAGGAAGTGGCCTTTGCCTTGCCGTCGGGCGTCGGTTCTCCCTTGACTCCATACGATGCGTGTTAGCATCCCTGCAAAATATGAATTCATCGGGAACCCGCGCATCAGCCATTCCCTTGAGCTCTTCTTGGTTCCTGGGAAAATACTGGACACGGTCACTAAGTCTGTCGTGCCCGCTATATCTGCCCCCCAGCCGGTCATGAACTGACACCCTTCCTCTGATCGGCCCATTAAATCGCCGTTCATCATTATGATAATGCCGATCGATCCTATCGTACCGATCATAACCGTTGCACTCAGGGCAGTCTCTGACAGTAGGAAGCTTGATATTCTCCTCCCAACAATGGATGAAGAATGGACATTTCCAATGATCCCTGTGCCGATTCCACTCCTGTCGGCGTCTTTCTTCTTCCCGTCGATAATCTTCCTGCTGGCGCAGATACCGATCTTCCCGTTGTTGCCATTTTTCTCGAGGCCTTCTATGAGTTATGACGATACCAGATCGAGGAAGCCTTCCTGAGCTAGTTCCTTCCTGGACCAAGCCCTTACTTCTTGCATCGGCAGTAGTAACTTGATGCTGAGGATCTACCGATGCACTCTTCTCAGCTGTCTCCGATGTTAAGACCTTAGCCTTCCCCTTAGCATCCAACATGTTTGTCGGGAAAGGATGTTGGTCTATCTTCATCGGCTTCTGGGCTTTGGAACTGTCAAACTTGATTCTCCCTGACTCTATAGCCGATTGCAGCTGCTGTCTGAATACTTTGCACTCGTTGGTGTCATGGGAAGTTGCATTATGCCACTTGCAATATCTCATCCTCTTCAACTCTTCTGCCGATGGGATCACATGGTTAGGTGACAGTTTGATCTGACCTTCCTGAAGTAGAAAGTCAAATATCCTATCAGCCTTAGCGGTGTCAAAAGCAAACTTCTCTGGTTCCTTCTACCCAAAAGGACAAGACATCGGCTTCTTGTTTTTTACCCACTCTGCCAAGCCGATTACTGGTTCTTCATCAGAATCTGAGCTTGTTGCTTCATCAACAAATGACACTTTCTTATTCCATGCCCTCTTAGGCTCGAAAGGCTTGATGTCTTGATCAGAAATCCTCTGCACCAAATGACTTAAACTTTCGAACTCCTGAGAGGCATACTTGTCCCTGATATGTGGCAACAAACCCTGGAAAGCCAAATCGGCTAGCTGCCGATCATCCAGAACCAGGCTATAGCATTTATTCTTGACCTCTCGTATCCTCTGCACAAATCCCTCAACCGACTCATCATTACGTTGCCTCAACTTGACCAAGTCGGTGATCTTCTTCTCATGAACCCCCGAGAAGAAGTATTTGTGGAATTGCTTCTCTAGATCGGCCCAAGTAATTACTGAGTTGGGAGGTAATGATATGAACCAAGTAAAGGCCGATCCAGACAATGATGATGAAAACAGACGAACCCTCAATTCGTCCCTGTTACCAGCCTCTCCACATTGAATAATGAACCTGTTGACATGCTCCATGGTTGACGTGTCGTCCTGTCCGGAAAACTTTGTAAAATCCGGTACCTTGTACCGATGTGGAAGCGGGATCAAATCATACGCGGGAGGATACGGTGTCCGATAAGAGTAAGTGTTGACTTTGGGTTTTATCCCAAATTGTTCCCTCATTACTTCAGCAATCTTATCGGCCCAATATGCATCGGCATCTTGCCGATGAGGCGGCTGCGGATCTGGTACTTGGTGGCGAACCTCCACGTGTCTGTTGGGGACGTGATCTGCGCGGAACATTGTATTGATCACCTGTCCTCCAATCTGCGGACCACCAAACTGCTGTCCACCGATTGGCTGTCCTACGAGTTGCTGTCCAAAATTCATTGGCTGGTTGGGAATCCCCTGACCTTGGAACCCAAGATAGACCTGCCCTTGCTGGAACCCTGTAGTCTGGTAACTCTGCTGGGGCGATTGTGGAAAGGCTTGCTGTCCAAGCCATCCATTATTAGCATTCATCGGCATAGGTGCTGCCGATGATTGGTAATTGGGTACCGTCGTTGAATTGACATACCCCGACTGGGCCATAGGCCTCTGTTGCATCAGCATTGACTCTGCCGATGCGTTGGGCATCTGGAACATTGAATCTTGAGGATTTCCAGTGTGAGGCCTTGCAGTAGTAGTTGTGGTATACCGAGGACTCTGGTTCACCGGCGCATTGGGAGGTGCCGATGTCATAGGAGTTTTGCCCCTCATGTCAGTTATTTGTGATGTTCCCGGCGTCAACTCTGGAGGCATACCGTAACCCCACCAGTTGGGAGGAAGAGTCAACCCTGACATTGCCGATGCCAACATATCTGTTGTCAGTTTATGCTGCCCAACTGAAATTTGTGGGTTGGTTGCCATCGGCATAGATAGTGCACCAGCAGTCCCCGATGTACTTGGAGGGACGGCAGATTGTGCACTTGCATTCGTCAAGGCAGCCGATGGAGCCGTGACCTCTGGTGCCGTTGGCTGATGATGGGAGGGGCCCACATAATCTGGTGGGATTTGTCCTTCCTTGAAAGTTCTTGCCACGGCATTGAAAACCGTATTAGACAGTACACCAGCTTGGTTAATCAACGCTCGATTGATGGCATTGTCAACCATATCTTGAAGCTTGCCAGGATTGGCGTCAAAGGTGACCTGCCGTGGTGCCGGCAGTGCATCTTTCTGGACCACTTCGCCGCTCCTGTTTATGCTGAAAGACCTCAGGCATTGCTGCTTGAACTCTTCCATGGCTTGGGCAATAGCTTGCTTCTGCTCATCCTTGAGGTTGGCCTCCGTCACGGGGATGACGTTCTCTTGATCGAGGTCAGAGATCGACATGTTGATCTTGATCTTGAATCTGGTCCCACCAGGCGTGCCAAAAGATGTGTTGATGCAAAACTGATCTGCAAACACAAAGGGCTAATACCCGATTCAAACGTTAAGGCGTGCCAGCCGATTTGACCTTGCTATCGGCAAAGGTGATAACTCGAATACTTTAGTCCTGACAACAGCGATGCGCCCGGATGTCACGGCTAAGAGGTACTCACGCGGAACTTGAGAACACGCCGAGCTTAAGTCGACGAATTCCTAAGAACTCAAACAAAAGGAAAAAGTATGACGAAGTCGTCGAAAAGTAAATGCTGGAATATGAGTAAAAACGTGTGTTTGATTGATTTCTTGATGATCTATTACAAGGCCCTAGGGTCTACATTTATACCCTGCTCAAAGAGCTACAACCAGACACGATTAGAATTCGAATTCCAAATTACACGGAATCCGTATACAAAACGATGCAAATAATTAAGGAAATAACAAAACTATCCCTCGTGACAAACCGAAACTCCTCCACATAACGATCGGCAGCTTCCGGACTCCCTCTTTGCATCATCGGCAGACCCTTTGCCATAGTCATCGGCAGACTTTCTTATCTAGCCATCGGCACCATATTACTGCCTGTGGACTTAATCACGTTCAACCTCTCCCTCATCGGCAACCATCCTCATCGGCAACCCACTTTGTAAACATCGTACTGCCACCTTATCCTGCCATCCCAGACACGTGCCCAAAAACGGTGTCAACAATCCTATTGGCCGAGTCGTGTGGTAGTTCGCGATAGTGACAGCTTCGTTGATTCTTATATAGTCCACCCTCCGTTGATAGGACAGGCAGAACCGGTATTGTGGAGTAAGTCATGCGATGTTCTGATTTACTTTATCAATGTTCCTTATACATGAATGAAGAGTCTTTTATGCTATATATGATCTTGTAGATAACTAGAGTAGATTATGACTTAGTAGTTAGTAGATGACTTAGAATCCATTCTCTAGCTAATCCGACATCACCTACATATATGAGGAGTAGTCTATTTTCTAATCGCTGTGCTCTTTATCCCATGAACTTATACTTTATTATCAATTATCTTTATGGTTTACCCCCTGCTAAAGTATGTGACTGTGTGACGAGTTTCTCATTAGTAATCATGTTCTTGCAAGTTTATCTTTAGTCTATGCCTTGATAGATTTTGCCCCTTTGATTTAATTCCATCTTCTTAAGATCCCCTAAGCAAAATTATAAATAACGATACCTGGAATACTTATCCTGGTGAAATGCTACAATGAGGTGTTTTATCTGTGCGCTTGCGGATAGAATAGATTATTTTCTAGAGAGCCTTTACATTTATAAATACCTTTGTACACTCTGGCGCCATGCTCGGGATGACAACCTAGTATCTAAGTGGTGTTAGCTAGTGTCAACAAGCATTTCTGGCGCCGTTGCCGGGGATACTTATAGGATCTATAGGACATGTTAGGAATTATAGGATAATTATATGAGTCTCAGGAATAAGTCATAAAAGGGAACAAAGGAGTAATATTTAGGAACGGTAAGGAAAGCCAGAAAATCAATCAAGGATTATTCATATAAAATATTAGACTAGACTATAGGGAAATAATTGCATAAAACAGCTACTAAGTGAGAAATCATATCAAGGCACCGCTGCTTTGGTAGGTTCACCCTGTTATTTTTCTATGTTTATATTTTTATACAGGGTATAACAGGATTGACTTTGGGTACATTCAACTCTACATCATCAGAACCAAAGCAATCAAGAGAAGAAGAAGCTAGCTACCAATTGTTGAAGCTATGGCACACAAGACCTTGCAAGAATTCTCTGCTCCAAGTCTTGACAACATTCCAACCGGTCCAAGATTTGCAGTAGAAGAAGGAATACCCGAGTTTGAGCTCAAGTCAAGCCTCATCAATTTGGTACAAGCTACACAATTCAGTGGAAAGGCACATGAAGATGCCAGTGCACACTTGCAGAATTTCCTAGAGATTGGAAGCACAATCCACATCAACGGAGTTGACAAAGACGTCATACTGCTTTGCCTTTTTCCATTCTCACTAGAAGGAAAAGCGAGGAAGTGGTTCTACACTCATCAAGATAACATCAACAACTGGACGAATTTGTCAGATACCTTTCTATCAATGTTTTTCCCTATAGGCAAAACAACTGCCTTAAGAGGAAATATTGTCAGTTTCCAACAGCAGAAGACAGAAGCCATTTCAGAAGCATGGGAGCATTTTCAAGGATACATATCAGATTGTCCTCACCATGGAATGGCCACATGGTTACTTATGCAGACCTTCTACCATGGATTAACCCAGAAGGCTCGTGAGTGCATAGATGCATCTGCTAAAGGATCATTCTTGGAGCTTACAACTGGAAAAGCAGAGATACTTTTGGATAAGATAGCAGAAAACCAAAGCTGGTTCCAAGATAAAGCTCAACATTGTCATCAAACTGAAGAAATACCAGAAGAAGTAAAAGCATTATCAACTAAGATGGAAAATTTGCTCCATTGGATTGACCAGAGGGCCAAGTTCAAAGAAGAATATCAACCAACTTCGAGTCAACCCAATAGCAAAGGTATGAATTCAGGTAATACTATCAAGCAACTTTCATTAAAAGAGATAATTGCTCAACAAACCAAAATTAATAATGAAGTTAAACAAAGGCTAGATACAAATGAATCATCTCTAAAAGATATACACAATAAAATGGATTTTCTACTAACTGCCTTTGATGAGCAAAACACTCTTAATAAAAGGGTAGAGCTTTAATTAGTAAAGATAGCTGCTGCACTGCCTGTTGCTACTAACCTTGAGCAGGTAAAGAATATAACTACTAGAGGAGGTAAAGCTACCAGAGATCCACCATACCCAAAAGAGAAACAAAGATCATCAGCACCAGTGCAACCAGCAGTGATAGAAGAAGAAAGCCCAGTTGAAGCAGAAGATCTGCTACAACCATCAAGAACTAGAGAAATGAGGAAAGATTTTTACGACACCAACTATTTGCCATTTCCCAGAAGAAACAGAGGACTGCAGTCGGAAGAGCAGTTTGGTAAGTTTGTAGAGGTCATTCAGAAATTATATGTCAACATACCTCTGCTCGATGCCATACAGGTACCTACATATGCAAAGTACATCAGAGATATTCTTAACAAGAAGAGACCACTGCCCACCACTGAGGTTATCAAGCTGACAGAAGAATGTAGTGCGGCCATCCTCAACAAACCACCAAAGAAGAAGGAAGATCCAGGATGCCCCACTATTGATTACTCGATCGGAAACCAACACTTCAATAATGCACTTTGTGATCTCGGAGCAAGTGTCAGTGCGATGCCAACATCAGTCTACAAAAAGCTTGAGCATGCAACTTTAGAACCAACATCAATGTGTCTACAACTAGCGGATCAATCGGTTCGACACCCGTTGGGCATCGCCGAGAACATTCCAGTCAAGATCAGAGATTTCCTGGTACCAGTAGACTTCGTAGTACTGGACATGAGTCCTGACTCAAAAGTGTCCATCATCCTTGGAAGACCATTTCTGAGCACTGCCAATGCCCACATTGATGTCAGGAAGGGAGAAATCAAGTTCAACATAAACGGTCAAGAAGAACACTTCACATTCAAACCCAGACCAGAGAGAGACTCTACAGTGAAGGAAGTTCATGAAGAACCACTGGAGACACCATCTCCGGAGGAAGGTAACTCAGAAGATTAAAAGATTTGGAGGTCCAGCTTAGGGGACCTAAAAATCCCAAACCCTCACCGGGAGGTAAATCGGTATTTACCTGCATTATTAATTTTCTCATATTTAACTTCTTGCATAATTAATTCTTGCATTAGTCATACATTCATAGCATAATTATAATAATCAAAAAGCCCCATATAAATAATATTCGTGGTGTGTAACAACCCATATTTATTAATTATTGTGGAGGCACAAAAATATTTCCCATTATCATTTTTAATTAAAATTTTCATTGATTTTTCCTGCATTATATTTAAGCATATTAATCTTCTAGAAGCATGACCCACACTCTTTGGGTCCCACATGTCATACACTTCACCTCACATACATCCCATCACATAATTTCATCCACCAATATGTTTCCACTCACTTGACATCTTTCCACCGTCCAACCACTACCAACACAATATTATTCTGCGTGAGATCAAAGCAAGGAAGCATGTGGAGGAGGCACACCCAGGATGGACACCAGGGGTGGGCGCCCGCCCACCTACCTTGGGCGCCCGCCCTGTCCCCTGCTCAGCCTATAAAAGGCCACCTCCAGCTCCCCTTCTCTTCACACAAACACTTCAAAAAACCACACAAATCTCAGTTTCCCGAGAAGGAGCTTTTGTAGTGAAGAGAAGAGAGTAGAGAGAAAGAGGAGAGTGGAAGGGAAGGTTGGAGTTCTTTTGAGAAAGTGATTGTCACCTAGCAAATAGTGATCCCACTGTCCAAGCGGAAGTAAAAGTTGTTTAGAGGGAGGCTCTACCAAAATAGAAACTTGTCTTGAACGATTAACCCCTGGACTACTAACACTCCGGACAGCTGACCACTAACATTTTATCTCACATTTTCCACCAGTTGTGTTTTTGCCAACTTTTGTTTGCAGGATGTTTAAGAAGGTAAAGAATGCAGGGAAGGCTATCAAGAACATTGGTACAAGGAGTTCATCCCGACACTCCTCACAACCATCAGAGATGAGCGTCGACCCGACACCCACACAAGCTCCATCATCTTCATCAGGTCAGCAAGTTAAGGTCCTTCTCAAGATAGGAGACCTAGGACTGAAGACCCGAAGAGAAAAGGAAGTATATCAGCAATTGAAGAATAAAGATTTCATTCACACCCCTACTATCGATCCAATCCTACTACGAGAAACAGGTATGGACACTGAATTTGACTTAATTTTTCAAATGATGGGTTGGACAAATTTTTGGAATATAACTGAGCTGGGTTCTCGTCTTCTCACCCTCGAATTTCTTTGCACTTTACAATACTATGAGGGGGAATTGTTTTTCGGATGTTCAAACAAGAAATTATGTTGTCTTGGAGAGAGCTAAGCGACCATCTTGGTTTCTCTTCAAGATGCATCCTAAACATTGACTCCGATTTACCCAATTTTGAGAGACACCAGTTTTGGAGAGAAATATCTAGAGATAATTTGTATAGTCAAGCCCGAACCAGTGACATGGAACACCCCACTCTTAGGATGTTTCACAAATGGCTTGGGTACAATCTTTTCTATCGTGACGATATTAGGAAAGTAAGAGTAGGAGATTTACAACTTTTATATGCTGCTATTAGTAAAGTACCTACTTCACCTGTTACACTATTAGTTTCACATTGGCTTAGTATACCTAGTCTTCAGGGACCAGTAGGATGTACTTCACTTATCACTCGTCTAGCCACTAATCTTCACTTACTAGAAAACTCATCGTTGGACTTCATAGAAGAATTAAGAATTTATCATGGCTATGACACATTTAGACAAGCTCTGATGTTAAAGAAAGAGGGGAATATAATGTATATGTTGTATGATGATAAAGGCAAGATTCGGTTACCTAACCCGAACCTTGGCCTCTACACTGTGCAAAACTTTTTGATTGAGATTGCAGCAACACCAGTGAACCAGAGAACTCCACAGTGAGTGGCATCTGAAAGGATAACCACTCACAGAGAACGCACTTGGTATGGAGCTGACCCTGGACCAGAAGAAGCAGCGCACCTGCATTATTGCGATTATAATCCACGAGTCCTTCGAGACCCATGGGTTCGTCATGCGCAACCACAAGAGCCAACAGAGGAGACATGGCCGGTGAGCCAAGATCACCAGTGGACAAACCCGCCTTTTCATACGGGCAGGTACTCCACTGATCCATATGGAGCTTCAGGATCTAGACCTCCACCCCAATTTGATGCAGGACGATACTCCGACGCCTCCTACGCCTTCACGAATGACTACTATCAAGAGGCCGGTGCTTTCTTCACTCGTACCGACAACACCCTCCTCGACATCCAGAATACGCAAGCAGAATATGGAAGACTTCTGGAAGGGCAACAAATATGGAACCAGGACCATGCCACTGCAGTAGAAGAGCTAAGACAAGATACAACAACAATGAACGATAACATCACAACCATGATGCGGTTCTGGAACATCGGGTAAGACCGACGTCAACATCCAGCTTGGGGGAGTTCCTCCCAAATTTATCAAGTAAGTTTTTATTTGCTGTTCTTATTTATTCTATTCTGTCTTAGTATTTAATTTATCTTAAAAGAAAAAAAACTTAGAAAACCAAATAAATATTTTCTTAATTTACTGCATTCTATAAACATGAAAACAAAATAAAAAGAGTGTGTAGATAAGTGTGCTTTATTTTTCTGCTAAGTTTATTCTCTAAAAAAAAGACCAAAAATATGCATGATGGAAATGATGAACAGTTGCTCTGTTTGCTTACTTACAAGTACCTAGCTTTTATATTAGAATTCTTCCAGGAATTACTAAAACTAAAATTACTATCTTTGGAAAGCATAAAACTAAAGTCTAGGTAAGAGAAAGACATGATATAAAGTTGAGCTACTGTTTATCTTGTTCCTACTACACTAAGTTCTGGAGATTTATTTTGAAAACTTACGAAGCACATGATGAGTTCCTAGCATAACAAACTACCTACCACAGCCATACTTGCTATAACATCTTTTACTATATTTACATTGAGTTTGATCGAGCTGTGTTGACCCTTAGGAGCTTTTCATGTGGTTAAATTAAGATATTCACTTGCACGCATCTACCACAGCATTTATCATCAATCATTAAAATTGCTAAAAATATTATCACTCGCTGTCCCGAATATTGTTATACTCTCTCTCTAAAAAGATTCAATGTAGAAGAGGCATGGGTTATGCAAAAATATATACGAGGAAATAAAAAGGGGCAAGTGCCCGGAAACCTCGAAAAAGAAAGAAAAAGAGTGAGACAAGAGGTAAAAATGGACAAGTGTCCGAAGTAGAATTAGGGGTACAAAGATGCCCACTTGAGCGGAAAAAATGGACAAGTGTCCGACAGTAGAATTAGGGGTATCTATTACCCACCTGAAAGAAAAAAAGAAGATAGCCCATGTTCTCCCAAAGCAAAGATCAAAGAGGAGGAGAGATAGCAATATGAGGAGCAATGAGAACTAAGTTTTATTATCACTTATGCATTTTCACAATCACTATCATTTACTCCATCACACATGCACATCTTGATTTAATTATATGCTGAGTTCCTTTGGATCCATGGCTCGATTAGACAACATATGTATGAGCTGTTTTTCACTCCTATGAGCTCCACTTAAATATTTCATTAGCTATAGGTAAGTGACATTATGGTAAGGATCCACAAATACCACATATAGAGAGACTTGAGAGAATCATTGCCAGGAACTCTGAGTTTTATTTTGAAAACTTATGAAAAACTCTAGAACAAAGGTGAAGTATAGACAGGAGGGATAGTGCTTGACTTAACTATTTTGTCTTTCGATTACTTAAGACTTAAGTGCAGGTACTAAACTTCATAACACTTCACTCTAATCTGGAAGAATTTTTATGTAAAAGCATGTGTGCCTGTCAGGAAAGAAAACATCGAAGCAACTTCTGATCCGTCTGAGTTTAGCTATTTGCTCAGGGACGAGCAAAGGGTAAGCTTGGGGGAGTTTGTTGACGGTCCTTAAGTACTAAAATTAATAATCAAATAAACATGAAAAAGGATCAATATGAAACAAACATCTAGAATTAGGGTTTTATCTGACAGAATTCCACGAGTTTTGGTGTTTATCTATTTCTGCAGGGTTTTATCAGAAAATAGGGAGAGAAGGCCCACATGTCATGTTTACAACGAGATAATTACGTGCCGCGCAATTTTCCTTGATCTAGAAGGGTCCAGAAGCCACGGGAACGAACGGGAAGCAATTCGGGCTCGGGGGCTGGGCGCCCACCCACCTCCCTTGGGCGCCCGCCCTGGCCAGGAAGCCAATGAGGACTCTGCTTCGGGACTACGCTCCACCGACCTAAAGGATCAATCTAAACCATACAATCTATGTCGGTTTGATCCAATGGCTCACGTTCACTTGAGGGGACTATAAAACCAGACCCCCTGGCCCCTGGAGGAGAGGAGGAGAAATCATTATTCAGAGGTAGCCATCAAAGTTAGGGTTTAGAGCTTCTCTCCCACAGAGAATTAGAATTAGCTACTCCCTAATCCTTCAAGTTTAGAGGTTTGATTAGATAGCAATTAGAGAAGTAGAGCACTACACTCTGGATTCGGATCTTCGGTAATAAAGATTGGTATTATTCATATCTTTCTCTAATTCTATTGTTCTAATTGCATTATGTCTCTAATTATTATGTTCTTAGTTTGCTCTAGTTCTATATTTGATATAGTTCTAATTGATAATGAGTTTATGTATAAGTTTGCAAAGCGCTTAGCTCTTGTCGCGAGGGAGTTAAGTGATAGATCACATGTGAGCGTGGTGCTTAGATGTTATTTATCTGCAAATGTATCCTATTGGCCGAGTCGTGTGGTAGTTCGCGATAGTGACAGCTTCGTTGATTCTTATATAGTCCACCCTCCGTTGATAGGACAGGCAGAACCGGTATTGTGGAGTAAGTCATGCGATGTTCTGATTTACTTTATCAATGTTCCTTATACATGAATGAAGAGTCTTTTATGCTATATATGATCTTGTAGATAACTAGAGTAGATTATGACTTAGTAGTTAGTAGATGACTTAGAATCCATTCTCTAGCTAATCCGACATCACCTACATATATGAGGAGTAGTCTATTTTCTAAGCGCTATGCTCTTTATCCCATGAACTTATACTTTATTATCAATTATCTTTATGGTTTACCCCCTGCTAAAGTATGTGACTGTGTGACGAGTTTCTCATTAGTAATCATGTTCTTGCAAGTTTATCTTTAGTCTATGCCTTGATAGATTTTGCCCCTTTGATTTAATTCCATCTTCTTAAGATCCCCTAAGCAAAATTATAAATAACGATACCTGGAATACTTATCCTGGTGAAATGCTACAATGAGGTGTTTTATCTGTGCGCTTGCGGATAGAATAGATTATTTTCTAGAGAGCCTTTACATTTATAAATAACTTTGTACACTCTGGCGTTATGCTAGGGATGACAACCTAGTATCTAAGTGGTGTTAGCTAGTGTCAACAATCTCCAACCCTCTCTTCCTTTCTATTTATATAAACTTTAAAATAGCGGTTGTCGATGCATATGTCTATAATAAATATTGCAGATCTCGTTGAGTTGATCTTGATATAGGTTGGTGTTGGAGGGGAAACCACTTCGCCGACATAAATTGATGGTTTCCCAAGGACAAGCTTAGTGTTCTAAAACAAGCACTTATCAGATCATAACATGAACTTTTAATTATTTGCAACATTGCCTTGTGTATTGAGCATATTGAGATAATTGTAGAAATATTCCTTCGGGTATTCTTGCCACTAACCTTTCTAGGATTGGAGCAAGAAGATCGGATGAATGACAAGCGCAAGGTATGCCCAACCAATCATCACACAACATTGAATTAAATTCATCCAAACTTGAATTTGCAAAATTCAAGCTTGGGGGAGTACTTTACATAAAAACATCATTTGCCATGTTGCTATGTTGGTTGTCCTTACCTTTGAGACATGCTCAATTTGTTAAATACTAATTACACTACTTCACCTCCACTTGAGTGGATCTCTATAAATGCTCTCATGCTACCTTTATTTGCTTTAGTATATGTCTAGGTTTGGAGTAGTTTCATTTATCTCTTAAATCAAGCATGGTGCTTAGTTTATGAATGATGATCTTACTTCCAAAGGATTTTTAAATTAAGCATGGTGCTTAGGTTAAAATGCCCTCCTAAATCAAATTAGACATGGTGTCTAGGTTGATTTTTGAGCCGATAGTATGCTATAGTAGATATGGGATATTTTGTTGGACTAACCCCTGCAGGAAAACTTTCAATATCAACCTGGGAGTCCTGAGATACAAATTCATTGGAGATGAAGAAAGGGACACAAGAAGTTTAACAATTTACACGAGGAAGACGTAGCTCATAAGAGATGATCCATGGAGGGTGCCACAAACACGATGCACAACCGCTAAGAAAGGAAAGCTTCTACAAGGTGATACTGTACCGCCACTCTTCAAGTAAGGTAACATTCTAAGATACTTGACTATCACTTGTATAAGCTTCTCCTTGGTTCTAGCATTCACATAAATAAAGAGACAAACATGTATGATTTATAACTCCAAATTAACCAACCCAATTAATTCAACATGATTAGTCCTTTAGTCTTTGTTTTTAGTACTACCTTCGTGATCCCACACTCCTAATCATATAAGCTAAAGTATTGCACATTCAATCTTTGGAAGATATAAACAAAACATAAATATAGATAGATTATATTTCCATTAGGTTGAGCCATCTGATCTAACAAATGTTTTAAATGCTACACTCATGATCCATCAACTTTGTCTTGCTCACTATGCTTAAGGATAGAGAAGAACAAATACACTTTTGGTTCTGTTGGTGTTTTCCACCAACAGGGCCCGTGCACTTGATCTCTGCCTTGTCTCTATGAGCAGGCACACTTCAAGCAAAACATGGAGGAGTTTTACAACTCCCAGATTCCACCAAGTGAAGAACCGGGATCTACGAGCACAAAACACAATGGAGATCGGACACTTAGTTTTCCAAAGGAAATATTGAAGAACCTCTGTGTCCGAGTTGGTACCTTGTACGCTCCAGCAAACTTCGTGGTGATAGAGACAGGTACTGGGGAGAGGGCACCCATCATCTTAGGGAGGCCATTCCAAAACACCAGAAATGTCATCTAGGCTAATGCTGCCAAGATCAGTCTCTACATCAAGGGGAAGAAGGAGATTTTCCTTCAAGAACAAGACTACACAAACATCAGAGCAATCCCGACATAAACCAAGGAAGAGGACCAATAGGAGGAACAGAAACAAGCAAATGTGGACTGAGTCAGCTAAGATGGTCACTGCAGTTCAAAGAGGTCAAGATCGTCGACTCAAGTCGCCATTCCTGATCAAGAAGGACAACCCTGGTGTTCCAAGTATTGAGTGCACAATCAACAGATACTCTTTTTAGAAGACACTCTACGACACCGGATCTGATGTCAACATGATGGCCGCAGTCACTTATCAGCTCCTGCATGGAACCATGCTCCTACAACCAGCATACATTCAGCTCCAGAAAATTTTCAGGTCATTGACATAGGAGAAGACGAGTATGATCCACCCACCATCCTTGGAAGACCGTTCCTCAACACTATCAAAGCCATCATCTATATTGGAACCGGAGAAGTCCACATGCACTTCCTCTCTGAGAAGGTACGCCACTACTTTAATGATTCTAACTATATAGTTGAAGATTCTAAGCAGGTCAGGACAAGAAGAAGACAACGCAACCGCAACCAGAGGAGGCAGATCATCAAGGACGGATGGGTAGACTACGAAGGAGAAGTGATAAGGTCTGAACACATACAGCTTGAACAGAACTGTCCTGAGGAGACCGTAGCACCGAGTCAGGTGTGGAGAGAGAAGATAGTTATACACGATGAAGAGGCGCCGCCGGAATCACCGACTACGCCATCTAGCGAATCCCAGGACGACTGAAAACACAAGGAGTCCCGTTCGGAGGATTTAAAAACACCGAACGCCTTGCCAAGAGGTAAACTTGGTAGTTATCCTTTTTCTTTCAATTATTCAATTATAGTTTGCTTAGTTAATCAGGTTCATGTTATCTTGAAAAGAAAATAAAAAAATGTTAAAAAATAGTAAGCCCTATGTGAGTATGCTCATGGCATAAAACCCATAAGTACATTCACTGTGGTGGCATAAAAATAAAATAAATAAGTTCTCATTTTACAATAAAAAATATAAAAATAATAAGTGCATGATCCTGCTAAATAAATAACATTTATTGAGGAGGCTGAACATGATAAAGGCTAGGTATTTATGCTAACACATAATCAGTTCCACAAGCTTTGTTGTCTATTTGAGCTCCACAGAATTTAAGAATCAAGAAGACTAGCAGACAGAGGACATTCTAATCGCTGTCAGAATGCTGCTGACTTTCAAATACACATCTGCCACCTGCTAGCTACATCAAGAGAAATTACGTCAAAATTCAGCTTGGGGGAAAGCACCCCCATTATTCTCGCTAAGTATTTCTACCTATCTTTATACTTATATTATGTTAGAATATTAAAATACATAAACTATGAAAAACCAAATAAAGATTTTGTGCTTATATATATATCTTTTGCTTAGTATGTTTAATAAATAAATAAAGTGGCTATGCTAATCTGAATCTTAATAATAAAACTCTAGCATGGATATGATGAATAGTTGCTCTGCCTAATTTGCAATTTTGAAGTTTCCTCTCAAGTTTAGACATAATTGTTATAATTTAAAGCTTGCTCTAGATCTAAACTTGTGGGATGAAAACTTGATCTGAAATCTAAGTTGTTAACGGATATGATATGGGAAGGTTGAGCTGCTGTTTATCTGTTCCTAGAGATGCTAGAATTCTGGAAAATTTTATCTTTGAAAAAAATCTTTAAAATATTGCATGATGAGTTCCTGTATGATGAGAGTTTAAATTCCAACCACAGCCATATATACATGCTTGCTAGACTTTGAGCCACACATTTACTATTTACTGCTTATGAGCATTGAGTGTGGTCAAGCTGTGTAGACCCTTAGGAGCTTGTCATGTGGTTAAATCAAGATTCACATGCACGTTCACTCATATATGCTACTTCTACTCCGGAAGTACCATCCACATATATCCATCCATTTCCATCTCCAGAATCACCGAAAAATATTCTACTCCTAATCCGGGAGAGAATAGTCAAAAATATTTTCCTATCCCTGTTATTCCCTGTGAAATAAACGCTCTAAATATTTTAGTTACTACCACTTGCTATATAATCTCAAGAGATGAGTGCTCTGAAAAAAAAGAGAAAAAAAGAAAAAAAATAAAAATAATATATAAACAAGGAAATAAAATGGGGCAAGTGCCCGGAACCTCGAAAGAAAGAAAAAATGAGACGAGAGGTAAAAATGGACAAGTGTCCGACAGTAGAATTAGGGGTACAAGATACCCACCTGAGAGAAAAGAAAAAGAAGAGCATCTCATTCTCCTCATAAAGTTTCAAAAAGCAAGGAAGGTATGTATCCCCTCAAGAGAGCAAAAGTAGAATTAGACTTTCACCATTGTTATCACCATCATCACCATACACCATTCACTCGCCACACATGCACATCTTGATTTGACTTATTGACTTGTTTCTCTGGATCCATGGTTTGACTATGCAATAAATGTCTTGTAAGTATGTATTATCTGTCTCCCACCTATGAGCTCCAGATATCAAAGCCTTATTAGAGTAGGGTGAGAGAGAAGACAATGTCACTATGCCTTATACCATAAATACCACATATCTTGAGAGAAGGCATCTACCATCAATGCCTTGGTAAGGATCCAGAAATACCACAAAAGAGAGATTTAGAGAGTCATACAAGGAATCTCTGAGTTTTATTTGAAAATCTGCAAAAACCCCAGAGCTATAGCTGATCAAGAATAAAGAGACATGGCACTTGGCTAGACTGTTCTATCTTTTAACCTCTTAAGACAGAAGTGACAGTTACAAGTCCTATGGTGTAGGTAAAGTAAGTAAGTTTTAAGTCTTAACAGTTTATTCTAACTCAGAGATGAGATCTTGCTTAAATGCGTGTGTACTTCTAAGAAATGAAACCACTGCAGAAACTCTTGAGTTCATCCTTGCTCAGGGACGAGCAAGAGGTAAGCTTGGGGGAGTTTGTTGACGGTCCTTAAGTATCAAATTTAATTATCAAATAAACAAAGAAAAGGATCCAAATGAAATCAACATCTAGACTTAGGGTTTTATCTGACAGAATTCCACGAGTTTTGGTGTTTGTCTATTTCTGCAGGGGGTTATTAGGAAATAAGGAAGAAAGGCCCACATGTCAGGATTACATAGAGATATCAACCCACCGCGCAATTTTCTACCATCTAGAAGACTCCAGAAGCCACGGGAAGGAAGCGGAGCCCGAAAGGGGCCAGGCCCAGGGCGCCCGCCCTGAGGACCTGGGCGCCCGCCCCCCTCTGGACTCCGTTCCGGACTCTCTTCGCTCATGACGTTCCACCGACCTATTGGATCTAGAATAACATAGTACCACCTCGCCTATCGACCCAAAAACGCATAGAAGGGGAGGACTATATAAGGAGACCCCCACTGGCCCCTGGAGGAGACAAAAAATTATCATAGAGATTGAGGGGTGCCCTCGAAGGAAAACCTCTTCTCTAAACAATATTTCTTTTTAGGCATAGCAACCAATGTAAAGTAGAAATAGATCTTCTAGTTTCTACTAGATTGAGAGAGATAGAGTGGAGGTGTGGATCGGAGGAAGGCCGGTCTGTCGGTGTCTACTCCGAGTTGTACCTGCGGGATCAAGTCTCCTAACCCGAGGCTTGCTTCTAAGATTCTTCAGTAATTTGACTTCTAATACTAGTAAGTTCTTGTTTTATTGTTCTTTGGTTTATGAGTTTACTTTAATCCTCTTCCGGTTGAGTATTAGAGTAATCACTTGTTAGCGTAAACGTGGTGTTTAGGCTAGGGTACTCATAGATATCCCCTGACTAGCTGGACCGTGGTAGTAGCGAGGAACGTGACATTTCCGAGTTACCTTTATAGATCACATCTCGTTAGCAGGACGGGTAGGTTTATAGGTGCGGGTCGAACATCCTTTGTGTTGTCTAGATTCCGTGAGCCTCCCCAATAGAACAGTAGATCATCCTTACCAAGGTTAGAACGAGACTACGGTTGCAGTCTTCTCTATACATCACTCACATCGAGAGACATTCTTTGTAGCCTAAAGGGGTAGTAGCAATAGATTTGGTTAGTCAGATGCACCCTTTCTCCCAGTGGTAAAAATATAAATACGATAACTCTGGATAACCTCTCGGGTGAAATGCTCACCGATATCCGTGCGCTTGCGGATCATTTTCTAATTGCGTTACCAAATATCAACAAGCCACAAGGTGGAGCTCCCTGGGGTCATGCATGTAGAGGCATACTTGCTGAACAGCAAAAGCAATATCTGGACGTGTGAATGTAAGATACTGCAGGGCGCCAGCAAGACTGCGATACTGTGTGGAGTCAGCGACAGGGGGTCCATCTGCGGATAATTTGGAGTGTACATCAACAGGGGTGCTGCAAGGCTTACACTCGCTCATCCCGGCTCGCTCCAAAATGTCCTGAGTGTACTGTCGTTGAGAAAGAAATAAACCATTGGCAGAGCGTGTCACTGAAATGCCCAGAAAATGGTGAAGTGGACCCATATCGGTCATAGCGAACTCACGCTGGAGAGCTCCAATAATCTGCTTCAGAAGGCTGGCAGAGGAAGCAGTGAGAACAATGTCATCCACATAGAGCAACAACAAAGCTGTGTGTGTCCCTCGTCGATATATAAAAAGTGAGGTGTCGGACTTTGCTTCAACAAATCCAAGTAAAATAAGATGAGAGGCAAACCGATGATGCCAAGCACGCAGAGCGTGCTTCAGACCATATAGAGACTTGTTGAGCCGACAGACGAAATCCGGACGAGAAGAATCAACAAAACCCGTGGGCTGAATGCAGTAGACTGTCTCTGTGAGGGTACCATGCAAGAACGCATTTTTCACATCCAGCTGGTGAATTGGCCGGTCCTCAGAGAGAGCCAGTGAAAGAACAACTCGGACTGGGCAGTGGCGACATGGGCACAGCGTGGAGGTTGAGGCGATCCACAGGCTGTGCGATGCCGGACTTGCCGCGAGTGCGCATCGGATGCGCGTTGTCGACGGCGGTGATGGAGACCGGCCTCGTGGCCGCCGTACGACCAGTGGTCGTGGTGCTGCTGGCAGCTGCCTGCACGAAAGGCACAGGGGCAGCAGCACTGGCTGTGGTGGGTGACGAGGCCGACGTAGCGCTGCTGGCAGCAGCCCGTGCATGTGGCACAGGGGCAGCAGCGCTGGTCTGTGCTGGCGAGTGGTCGGAAGTCCCTGCTCCAGCGCTCATCCAGGCAGGAGGAGACGAGGGCTCTGGCACGGGTGACAGTATGCCGTGCGGCGCCGTGATGGCGGGTGTACCTGCATGCACAGACCGAACTCTAGGAACCGAAGTGGTGAGATCATGTTCATCAATAAGAAAGTCCAAGGCGGAGGAAGCCATGGGCGTGGTGGACATATCAGTGAAGGGAAAAAAATATTCATCAAAGATGACATGTCGGCAAATAAGAATGCGGTTCGACTGGAGCTCAAGGCAGCGATAGCCTTTGTGGTCGGAAGAGTAGCCGAGGAACACGCATAGGGAGGAGCGGGGTGCAAGTTTGTGGGGTGCTGTAGCTGACATGTTGGGGTAGCAAGCACACCCAAAAACTTTGAGATGGTCATAGGAGGGTTGGGTGGAATAGAGATGGGTGTAGGGTGTCGAGAAGGCGAGTGTTTTGGTGGGGAGCCGGTTGACAAGGTGGGTGGCAGTGTGTAGAGCCTCGACCCAGTAAACTGGAGGAAGGCTCGCCTGAAAGAGAAGGGAGCGCACAATATTATTAAGAGTGCGAAGAGAACGTTCGGCCTTTCCATTTTGCTGAGAAGTATAAGGACAAGACATGCGAAGTTGGACACCGTGGGAGAGAAAGAACGTGCGGGCTGGGGAATTGTCAAATTCACGGTCATTGTCGCACTGGACGTTCTTGATGGTGGTGCCAAATTGTGTGTGAACATAGGCAAAAAAATTGGAAAGGGTGGAAAACGTCTCGGATTTTAGGCGGAGAGGAAAAGTCCAAATGTAGTGTGAGCAATCGTCTAAAACAACAAGATAATATTTGTACCCAGACACAATAACAATAGGAGATGTCCAAAGATCACAGTGTATCAAATCAAAATTATAAGTGGCTCGAGAGCTAGATGACCCAAACGGAAGCCGTGTGTGCCGACCGAGCTGGCACGCATGGCATATATGGTGGAGTTCATCTTTATTGCAAGAGATAACACTGAAGCTGATGAGCTTGGACAAAGCTTCACGCCCAAGATGACCGAGACGGCGATGCCAAAGCGAGGTCGGTGCAGCGATGAGGGCGGAAGTGCTGGTGGCGGGTGGGAAGAACGGGTAGAGGTCGCCGGAGCTATTGCACCTGGCGATCACGTTCCTAGTGTGTAGATCCTTCACAGAAAGACCAAATGGATCAAACTCAATGGAACAATTGTTATCGGTGGTAAAACGACGAATGGAAATCAGATTCTTAATTATATTTGGAGAAACCAAAACATCATTAAGAACAAGATTATGATGCGGAAAAGAAAAGGTATGTGATCCAGTGGCAGTGACAGGAAGAAGTGTGCCATTACCCACAATGATAGATGAAGGTGTAAGAGATGACGGTGAGGTAACGGTGGAGAGTTTACCGGCATCCGTAGTCATATGAGAGCCAGCACCGGAGTCGGCATACCATTCGGAAGGTGTGTGCGGGGTGAGCGACATGGTGTTGAACGACTGCACCAGGGAGTCGTGGTTCCATGCGCCTCCTTGAGTGGGGTTCCAGGGTGGCTGCGCAGCCACCGGAAAAGGGCACCGGGGGGCCCTGGAACGTTGATGGCGAGTGCACAGCTCCACCGTAGACGGACAGTGGGGGCGCGGTGTAGCCAGTGCCATAGACGCCACCGCCCGGAACGCTGCCGAACGACCCGCCATACTGTGGAAAAGCGGTGAAGGCCGGCTGAGGCGGCGGAGGGCGGCCGTATGGCCACATCTGCAGCGAGCCTGCCCAAGGCTGAGCAAAGGACGGATGCACACCCTGGTGCATGCCTGACGGTGCGCTGCGCTGTCCAGCAGAGGGCAGGCCCCTCCAGGAGGCTGCTGGCTGCCACCACGCCCGCCACGGCCACGGCGACGACCGTTGGTGCGCTGGCCACCAGTGGGCGCACCGGGGGGACGCTGTGGAGCCATCGGGTTCCCCTGGCGCGATGTGGAGGAGGGCGCCGGCGGGCCAGCCGCAGTCGGCTGCTGATGCGCGACGAGAGCGGCGGGCGGTGAGGGCGGGCGAGCATCAATCTCCATCTCCTCCAGTAAGAGGTGCGTCCGGGCCTCGGCGAACGTCTGGAACGGACGATGCATCTTGAGGATCGACACCATGTGGCGGAATTTACCGCTCAGCCCGCGAAGAAGGGTGAGAACCATCTGGCGATCACCGATGGGGTCGCCAAACTCGGCGAGGGACGCAGCCATGGTCTCCAGACGACGGCCAAAATCGGTGATCGACATGGAGTCTTGCCGGAGGTTGCGGAACTGCATCTCGAGGAGGAGGGCGCGAGACTCCTTCTGGCCAAGGAACTCGTCCTCGAGGTAGCACCACGCCTCACGCGCGGGGCGTTGGCGGATCATGAGCGACTGCTGCAAATCGCCGGAGACGGTGCCGAAGATCCACGTCAAGACGACGCAGTCTGCCTGGAGCCATGCGGGGCGCACGGGGAACACCTGATCGTCGAGCACGTGGCGGGTCAGCGCATACTTGCCGAGCACGGTGAGGGACATCCCGTGCCACTTGGTGTAGGTGTTCGTGACCTTGTCGAGGATGACGGGGATGAGCGCCTTCACGTTGACGACGGCGGTAGCCTACGCCCAGATGGCTTCGTGAGCGCTCTCGTACTCGTCCAGGGCGGCGTTGCGAAGGCGAGCCTCCTCAGCATGACGCGCTTCTTCAGCGCGAGCAGCGTCGGCTTCTTTGGCCGCCTTGGCGGCTGCCGCGGCGGCGGCGGCGTCGTCTTCGCCAGCCATGTGGGGCAGGACCGGCGGTCACACCCGGTGACGCGATCAACAGCAGGTGATCGTACAGGTACAGGTACAGCACGTACAGCTCCAAGCACGTACAGCACGTTGATGACGACGGCGGCGGTCAGAGAGTCGTACGTACAGCACTTAGAGCAGGAGATCGGGAGCGGAGGCAGGATCAGATCGACGGCCACACCCGGTGACGAGGGCAGCTACGGGTCGGGCGATCGGATCGGCAGCGCGGGCGATGAGACCGGCGACACACCCGGCGACATGTAGTCAGCGACGGTGGTGGCGATCGGATCGGCGGCGGGCGCTGGTTTGGGTTGCGGAAGGGTAGCGGATCGAAACCGCGATTGATACCATGAAAGTGTATGAATGATTGATTGTATTCCAAGTATGAGTATAGGAGTACATATATACACGCTTGGGTGGCATGCAAGCCTACCACAATTGGCGTGGTCACATCCACAATTATAGGCCTAATTACATTAGTCTAACAATTTGGAAGATTTGAAGGGTTAAATAAAATTAATCCTACAGAAGGCACGATGGACGCCAAAGTAGAATAGCTAAGTAACCCAATCAAGAATCTATGAGCAGGTAAAGTAACTGTAGGCTTGGGCGTCTGGCCTTCAAGAAGCAGGTACTCAATTGTATTGAAAGAAATTATTTGGTGAGAACACATCATGGGACGAAGGATGAGAAGAAGAGGATGGGTCAGCGTCAAATCCAGCCGGCGACGAAGAGGGCAGCCGCCGCCGCACCCGCACCTAGGGTTTCGTCAAGGCGAGCACGAGGTACCCAGTGGGAGGTGGCGAGCACGAGGTTTCGTCGAGGCGAGCATGGATGATGGGGGAGAGGGAGGAGGCTACCGAGAGCCCCAGCACAGCCCGCAGGAGCGCCGTCGCCTAGCACGCGCCGCCGCGTTGCGCCCATGGCAGCCGAGAGAGAGAGGGGGAGAGAGAGAGAGAGAGGGCAGAGAGAAATGAAGTTGGCGGGCAGTGAGGGACGACATCGGAGGAGGACGAGGAGGCCGGCCACAACCGGCGTGCCTGGGTGTCGCCGTCCAGTTCGCCGTGTTGCGAGGGAGAGAGAAAGACCGATGGGAGACAGGATGAGGGAGGCAAAAGAAGAATCTAGAAGTAGAAGCGGGAGCCACGGTATATATTTGGTTTTTCGGATTCAGATACGAAGCGAGTGAAGCTAGAGAAATGCACGAGAAGCCGAAGATGCGGCTCCAGGCGGAACCAATCTGAGCCATCTTTGGGCGAGATCAGACGGCTGTAACTATTCGGAGCGACGTGGATACCACTTCCGTGCAGGAAGCTATCACAGTTTGTATAGAAGAATTTGTTCTAGGGGTCCATTTTAGCAACATATTCATTAAGAGCTCTCCTTAGCTAGCAAAACTAATTATGAAATATAAAACAAAATTTTATTGGGTTTCTAAGCTTATTCATCTTTTTAGTTTTATCTTATCATAACACACTAGGAATAAATAGATTAATGAGGAATACTTAGCTTGGTATACGGGGGATGCTCTCCTCCAAGCTAGATGTTGTCATGGTCTACTGAGGTTGCTGACGGGTAGTGAAGGCATATCCTCCTGGAGTGTTGTGGGTACTTGTTGTTAGAAACAGCGCTTGATTGATGTGGACAGCTCTTTGACGGGGGACAAGACGTCCTTCTGCCTGTTCGTTCTTTTTGATCCTTTAAAGCTTGTGAAGCTCAAATAGACAACAAAGCTTGTGGAACTAATTAAGCGTTAGTGATAAACCTCTAAACTTTGTCCTTATACCCCTTTATCTTTTAGCAGGATCAATATATTTTTATATTTTTTAAATTTATGATATGCAGACAGGGGAATAAATATGAGGAAATTTATTTTTGTGCCACCACAGTAGATGAGTGTGTGGGTTGTTGCATCACACATTAAATACAAGGGGCTTAGCATTTTTCTAGATGCAGTACAAGACATATTTTTATTTTCTTTTTCTAATGTAGAAATAATAAAGTAAAGATGCAACTAGTAATGCATTTAAGAAAAGTAAATATGCTGAAGGAAAATACAGATAAATACCAAGTTACCTCTGCCATGGCATCTAGTGATTTTAAGTCATCTGAATAGGACCTTCTTGTTTGCTCAATGATTGAGGGGCACATCGGATGGCGCCACTGGTTTGTGTCTTGTGCAGGATTTGATTCTAAATTTACTTTTGGTTTCCATACCTACCTTGTAGGTGATGATTGTAACAGAACCGTCCAATTTATAAGAATTCAAGTGAATTAGCAACCACGAGAGCGTTCAAGCCAATGGACTTGAACCCATATAAACCCGGTAGTCCGACAAAACCTCAAAATATCTCGATTCCCCCAACATACAACCAAGATCGTACACGATCAAGCATCTCCATCATAGATTACATACATTCAACATAGATCACAGTTTTACATCCATCGGAGTCCAAGTGAAATTTATTACAACACAAGTTTAGTAGCGGAAGCAAAGTAGTTTTGAAACATCACACACACATAGTTTGTTACATGCCAGTTCATGATCAACCCAACAAAAGCATAAGTGAAGATATTAGAGATGATCTTGCCCGAGATCTACTCATCATCCGCAGCCGGATGATGACAGTTAGCACAGTAGCCGTGATACATGATGTCATCTGCAACAAGGGTAAATAAAACTCTGAGTACGAGAATGTACTCAGCTAGACTTAGCCGTCATAAACTAGAAATAAAGTGACACCAAGGATTATGCAAGGCTCATATATGTGGGCTGGTTTGATTCACATTTTCCATAAAAGCTTAATTTTAAGTTAGACAACTACCTTCTTCTTAGCAACAAATTAATTACTTAAAACAACTATCCTCTAGATTAGCACCTATTCTAAGCAAGCACTTGATTATTGAGCATCACAATAATAACCATATCTAGATTATCACATCGCCATCATTATCCTCATCATAACCATTAAGTTCTCTTAGTGTGCTCTACGTTGCCGCTGCTCAAGTCAAGTTCTCACTATCCGGGAGAGATGGCGATTCGAATCGATTCCTATCCAGCTGGAGGGGTATTCCTAGCACTCACCCAGGCATACTTTGCAAGAGCAACCTTAGGTCACCTTTAGCACAACTCAGGACTAAGTCACGGGTCCGATCAGTGCCGCACCCCTAGGGACGACAATCTGCCAGGGTCAGGACTCTAACCTGACACCTCGGTCTTACGCCATTGACTCCCCGCACATACTTACTACCAACCGGGGTGCGCACTCAAATAGAATGGGGTGCCTGGCCTGAGTTGACTCATAGGCTTCACGGTCGGAACGACTTATCCGGCCAACTAAGTGTCAGGCATGCGTTCAACATGACAAGAGGACATACAGCGTATCGGTCCTTAAACGACACAGACGGGGATAGATCCACACCCAAGACCTCCATGCCTTGTTGCTTCACTATCGTTATCCCGCCCGGTCTCCATTCATTATTAACACATGATTATTTCCATGATAGCAAATATAGCCAACCGTGATCAGATATCCACCTATCTCTCGTAGGTGACAGGAAATCACCCGACTTCTTCCGAACTAAGCATGGCTAAGCAGTACTTTGATCCTGAACCTACTCAAGGTGAGGTATAAGGTGGACAAGGTAGTCATTATGCAGCAAGGGTGTCATATCAATGCCTAACACTTAATGCATCAAAATATAACCATAGTTATATGACTCTTGAGCATGATAACAAAAATATTAGGAGTCTTATAATGCTCTAGGGCTTGCCTTCGATGAACGTGGTTGGGTGGTGGTTTGGGCACTCTGGCAAGTCCTCCTCCTCAGCTCCTCCCTCCTGAGGTGGATCCTTCTGCTGCTGCTCCGGCTCTGGTGGGGCGAACTCCAACACCGTCACGCCTTGTGGTGCACCTAGGTATGCATGGCAAGGTAATGAACATAAAGAATGCACGAATAATGCAACATGTCATGATGAGGGACTAAGAAAGCATGTAACAAGGTGCAAACATGACCAAAATCTGTTATGGTTAAGCAACAAATAGCTTATGGAGTAGGTGCATATCTCCTCTCCAGTAGATAAGCTAACTAAACACATTACTCAACTTAAACTACCCTACTTCAGCAATTGGGCTGCTGGGCAGACTTGGCAGTCACAAGATTTAGCTATAACTTGGACATCTACTGGTAAAATTAAGTGAGTGAGCACTTTATAAAAAGCTTAGCAAATTGTCTACAACTCACTTTTAGACATCTCAGGGTGATTCCTAACAGAAACAGGTCAAAACGGACAAAGTCCCAGGTATGCTCTTGAAATTTCAGAGAGCAAGCACTTTCCAACAGCAACTGGTAACAGTCATAACTTCTAAACTATTTAGCCCAATGTTTTGAAATTTGGACACAAGGTAGATGGGTAAGTTATCTACAAGTTTGTTATAAACAAGTTTTCCAGAAAACTTCATCTTCATGTAGTTCTTATGGATTTTCTATCAGTTACACAGAATTTGCTCTAGGCAAGGCATAAAAAACAAAAATAATATTTTACCACATATTGAGAAAGTAACATTGATCCAAACCAAAAGCACCAGCAGCTATAACACGTCTAATAAACATTACAAAACATCATGGCAAGATCAAAACTTATTTTTAATAGCCCTTTTTCTATTTATTGATTATTAAAGGTGAATTAATGAGCATATAGCATTAGTGCTCCAAAAATTCCAACAACATTACTGCAAGCTATTCATGCTTCAACAAGGTTACCGTAAAAGTGTCATTGCCATTGGACATTGTTGATGGTAGATAAGCCCTATTTTTACCCCATCAAAACCGTCAACAATATATTCTTTCTGGAAGAAAATCACCAAACACATAGTGACTTATGTACAAATAACTTGGTTCCACATGTACATGTCATCATTTGGATGCAGGTGTGCAATCGACAACTTTTCAGTGTTAAGAAGCTCTATATGAAGGTTGGACTACCACCCCAGAATGGCCAATTGGAAAACCAACTTCACATTTATCAATCTCAGAGCTTCTGGAGACAATGTGCAAAAGATGGGCACATTAGTGGGGTCGGCCGACCCCACCTTTGTGGGCCTAGCACCACCACTGTGCTCAGAGTTTCACCAGGAAGTCACTTGCAGAAGATCAACCTTTGGTTCTACCAAAGTGGGGTTGATCGACCCCACTATGGGGCCATCC